>NW_015391234.1:0-27429 GCF_001527695.2 Protobothrops mucrosquamatus
TAGATATTACATTCCATAATTTTCTAACTGATGTAATTGTTTCCAGACATACTATAGTTTTAGTATACTTAATCCTAATACAATTAATCCTTGAGTTATGACCACAATTGAACCCACAATTTCCACTGCTAAGCAAGACACTTGTTGTGAATTTTGCCCCATTTTCCAACTTTTCTTGCTACAGTTGTTAAATGAGTCACTGCAGTTGTTCAGTTAGTAACAGGGTTATTAAGTGAATCTGGCTTCTCCACTGATTTTGTTTTCAGAAGATCACAAAAGCTGATCACATGATCCTGGGACATTGCAACCATCATAAATTACATGCCAGTTGCCAAGCATCCACAATTTTGATTATGTGACCACAGAGATGCTGCAACAGTCATAAGTATGAAAAATCGTCATAAGTCATTTTTTTCAGTGCCACAAAATATAGTAGAAAGTGAAGAAGATAAAGTTGTCTTGAAGCTTACAATTCAGACAGACAAACATCTTCCTCGCAACTCCCCATGCTTAACAATTGTTGATAAGAAAGATTGTGGACATTGCAATACCTAGAGGCAGCAGAACAGAGCAGAAAGAACTGGAGAAATTCACAAAAATACAAAGACCTGCAAATAGAAGTAGAACTATTGTGGCAAACAAAAAAAAGGCAAAGATAATACCAACAATGATAGGCATTTTGAGTGCAATCTCAGAACATCTGGAGCTCCAGTTGAACACCATCAGTCAATTACAAAAGGCAGCTTTGCTTGGAACAGCTTACATCCTGTGATGATACCTTTAATATTATTAACATCTGCCTATCCCAGGTCCTTGAAAAGGACTCAACAGGTGGTAGAAAATATCAGATTCAGTCTAAATATCTGGTTGACTGTGATCAGCCATAATAATTATTAAACTTCTTTGCTGTTCATTGACTCAGGGTGTCACACAACAACCCAAAAAAATTACAATGAAATCAATAAAAGATAAAAAATAGCAAGACCAGATGGAATGAAGCAAGAAAAGCCTGGATGAAGAGCCACATCTTTACCACCCTCCTGAACAACAGAAAATATGGGAATACCCAGGAGGGCAGTTACAAAGAATGCATGCTTCCAGGGTCCCAATATGTGGCATTATTTAATTCAGGGGTGGGGAACTATGGCCCTTTCATGATCTATGAACTTCCATTCCCAGAATTCTTGAGCTGGCTGGCTCAGAATTCTAGAAGTTGAAGTCCACAAGTCATAAAGGGGCTGTAGTTCCCCACCTCTGGTTTAACTGAAAGAACCCAGAACTCTGCAAGATTGAAGTGGTGGGGCACTACCTGACAGTCAAAAATGCAAAGGATGTATGAGCTGTAGTAATGAAAATCAAAGAGCATTATAACATCATCATTGCTAGTGAGTATGGAGTTTGTTCCTTGTTTTTGAACAGTAGCTTGCCCTGCCAGTATTGGTAGGGGAGTGTTTTTTTCCTTGGTAAATTCCTTGATTAGGTTATTCTTTTCTGTTTGCTTGTCTGGCATTAATGTCTACTTATCTGGCTGCTGGCTGCTGGGGAGGATATATTCTGATCTTTGTGTATCCTTCTTAGATTTTGTATTACCTCTTTTAATGATTTGTAAATATGGTTTTATTTTCTTGTATGTATTAATGACTGATTTGTCTGAATACCAGCTTCCAGAAATTCTTAGCATTTTTGGATTTAGCTTGGTCTAGGATGCTCACAGTTTCCCTGTTGAAACTATGGTTGTGTTTTGAGATTAATGAGTTTTCATCATGTCTTCTGACTACTAGTTGGTGTTCATAGACACTCTCTGCTAGTTTTGTCTGTTCTATTTAGTGGCTGTTAGTCTTTACACTGTATGTTGTATATGACTTCTGTTTTTTCTTTTTCAGTTACCGGTTCTTTTGGTTAACATAAGATATTTTGAAGGGTTTTTAGTTGATTTATATGTTGTGGTGATACCATAAACTCTTCATTATTCCTGAGATCTTTTAGATGTATGGTAGTATGTATTATTCTTTTTGTGGGTTATTTTGGTTATTCTGTGGTAGGTTGAATGGCCAGGCACCTTTTGGTAAAATTGCATGGGTATCCATGTTGTTGGAAGATATTCTGTAGGTGGCCTATTTCCTTTTTTGATGGCTTGGGTTGCTACAGTGCAGTGTAGTCATTTGAATAATGGCCTTACACAGCTCCTCTTAGGGAAGATTGGACTGCTACTCTGGTAATGAAACACTTGGTTAGTATGGGTTGTTTTTCAATAAACTTGTATTTTTAATTTGCCATCATTTCTTCTGCTGCTAAGGATATTCAGAAAGGGCAGTGTGTGTTTTTTCCCTTTCTGTGTGAACTTTGTTCATTTAAAGGTGTTGTTGATTGTTTCATGTGTCTTCTTTAGTTGTCCCTTTTTATTATGACAAAAGTGTTGTCTGCATATCGGATCCATACTTTTGGCTGTATGTATGGGAATGCTATAGTTTTTAAGATGCTGCATTACAGTTTCCAGCCATGAATTCTGAGAAGGGTGATTTCATTTGACCCATGAGAGACTCATAGCAGAGACCAAGCTCAGAGGACTCCACAGTTCAACCCTGAGCTACATATCTTCACTTCTATTGGGGATTTTATAGTAGTAGATAGCTTCCTCCTTTGAGGATCAAGCACCAATAGTAAAGAAACCAGAGTCAAGAAAGGGACCACACTAGGGATTAATAGATGTGGTGGCAATGAAGATCTTGGAAGAGATATTCAGGTGCCTTGGTGCATCTACACCTACAAAGATCAGAACTGTGCAGGAAACTGTTTTCCCTGTGATGCTCTATGTAAGCAAAAGTTGGACTTTGAAGAATCAGAAAAGAAAGCATATTGATGCCTCTGAACTTTCTGTTGGAGAAGACACCTGAGAATGTAACTTGCTATAGTATGAAAAAGGAAAACAAACAAATGGTTTGAAGAACAAATCAATCCAGAATTTTCACAAAAGGCACAAATTACTAGAGCCAAATTATATTTTGGACACATTACGTGAAGACTTAGCTATCTACAGAAATCTATAATGCTGGGAAAAGTGGAAAGAAAAAGAATGACCAGCCACAAGGTGGAATGATTTACTGTAATTACAGTGGCAATGGATATACTGTTGGAAGATCTGAAGAGCCAGGTTTGGAATAATCCTTCTGAAAAAGATCTTTCTATGTGGTTGCTAAGAGTAACTTCACAATCAATATGTGAAGTTATACAATATTTACAATACTGCTAGTGTGATATAATGAGAAAGGAGTTGGAGTGAAAGCAGTGAAACCTAGATTTAGTCCACCCTTATACACAGAAGCATCTGATGACATTTTGGGCCACTAACTGTCTTCAGTTCAACCCACTACAGAGGAGTTGTGGAAAAAAATCAGAAGGGGGAATGCAATATATGCTATCTTAACCTCCACAAGGGAAGGTGGGATATAAATCTGGTAATAAGAATACCAAAAATAAAGTTAGTAATAGCTGGATAATAATTTGTTTATGACAAAAGAACCATGTTATATTTTTCTATATTCTATCTTCATTTTAACCAAATTAATCTTACAATGTGCCTGAGTTTGCCTGCTAAGGAAAACTCAAGCACATCTGATGCAAGCTCATGATATTCATGTTATAGAAAGCAACTATCTTCCTACCTATGTATTGAGTCAACAATCAAATAAACAATCCATCAAAGAAAAAACCTGATTGTTGGGCCTGGGAAATTTTAAATTCCGTCACACATGCCTGCTCTGCATTCTTATTAAAATCAAACATTGGATGGCAGATATTTATCCATTTACTAACTTTGCCTTCAGTAACATTTAGATTCTGTTGAACATATGTGGTTGAGAGGCAACTCTGGAATCATGTCTGAGAGAAAGACCAAAAGAAATAGTACACAACTGGCTTTTCTTTCTTTCCCTTACCTGTCACTCTCTCCTCAGTGCATCTCCTTCAATCCTATGTACTCTTCAGTTAACTCAGTTGAATAGTGATACCCAAAATACATTAGACACATGAGAGAAAATTCCCATCCTACTAATTTATTTAATCTAAATGGGTCAAGAAGTACATTTTAGGAATTAGAAATCTGCTATTTATTATTCAGCCAATGAATAAAGCAGTGGTGAAACCTGGATGGCTCAGGATATTTTTGTTTTTCCCTTCCATCACCATCTAGCGGGTGGGTGGTTTTAGCTCTATATAGTCCACTTTAGGACTAGTACTTCCTTGTGTTTACTTTAGAATAGCAGAACACTGTATAGCTAATTTTTAGCAACTTTTATGGGAGCTGCAAAATAGTTCTTTCAGATGATATGGACCTCTGCAGCCTCCAATTATTCACCTATCCTTGCTTGAACTGTTTCAATAAATAACAGCACATTAAATAAGAACCCCTGCCCTGCCTCGCCTCACCCCGCAGAACCAGCCTCCTGCCCACCGCCCCACCCACCAGAAACCCCTGGATCTCCCCCAACCCTGCCCGGCCCCCACAGGCGTCCCCCCCAGGAGCAACATTGAGCTGGCCATGCCCACCCTGGCCATGCCCACCCGTCTGCCATTACCACTGTAGCCACCCCCACACTGGCCACCCCCACCCGGCGGCCATGCCCATCCGGCAATACATAAGTGGGTTTTGGGTTGAAGTTTGGGCACTCGGTCTCTAAAAGGTTCGCCATCACTGGAATAGATACATGACAATGATTTGGCCTCATGTTTTTTTTTTAAAAAATGATGCTCTGGATAATTTGGAAATAAACTGTAGGGTAAAATCAAGACAATTAATGTTACATTTTTGTTTTTCTCATAATTTCTCTTAATGTTAAAGCAACACTGAATGGAGGTCAATCAGTAATCTTAGATCTGGGTATAGCATCAATAGGTCCGACACTATTGTTTACTCTTAAAGCTGATTATAGTGTTCATAAATACCACACCGGTTTTGAATATAATATGCCTGTTTTTCTTTTCCTCCCTGTTCTTTGAACTTACATTTGTGTCATACATAAAATAATATCAGTGTCATGTAGTTGTACTGAGAAACTCCCAGCTAGAAATCATTATGGATAACAATTCCATCAAGACTACAGCCAAATCTATTTGTGATTTAAGCACCATATCATATCCAAAGCTGGTTGAATAATACCTGATTACAGAAAAGTGCAGAATGGGTGGCACCACACCTTCTTGAAAACAAACAAGAACAAATGTGTGTAGGGAAAAAAAAGAATCATGCACCACTTCTAGAAAAGCTTGCTACATACCTGGATTATAACATTCATTTAATAATTTAATATACAATTTATTCTGATGATTATATTTGCCGTGCTTTTTCCATTTTTTCTACTATTTTTAAGTTAAGTTCCTTATATTACTGACATTGCAGCTATACAGATATTCCCCAACTTGCAACAGTTGACCTTTCAAAGTTACAACGGCATTAAAAGATGTGACTTATGACAATTTTTCACACTTATTACTGTTGCAGCATCCCCATGGTCATGTGATCCAAATTCAGACACTTGACAACCGACTTATATTTATGACAGTTGCAGTGTCCAGGGGTCATGTGATCACCTTTTGCGATCTTCTGTCAAGCAAAGTCAATGGGGAAGCCAGATTCACTTAACAACCATGTTACTAACTTAACAACTGCAATGATGCACTTAACAACTGTGGCAACAAAGATCATATACAGTAATGGAGCAATATTCACTTAACAACAGTCTCACTTAGCAACATAAATTTTGGGGTCAATTGCAATTGTAATTTGAGGACTACCTGCAATTGTGAAAAGGAACATTGCTTGATAAATTTATTTAATGTAACATTTAGTCTAGCCTTTTGATTTAACATGAAGAGTGTCAATGCTGCTAACATCGGATGTTCTTGCTTGACAAAGAGCCATACAACAAAGAGTTATAGTGTGCCCCTGATAGATGGATATTCACTCAAGCCTCATTTCGTGTGCAAACTATAATTTTTAATTGGGAACATTTAAATATTTAAACATGCAAATAATCTGGAGGCAATTTAATAGAAGTCAAAGCTTTTGCTACATGCAATAGGGTACTAGATTTGGACTGAGGAAAAATCTGAGGCAGCAATTTAAATTTAGATTGATCTCTGCTGCACCCTGGGAGGCTAGGGGATAATTTTGGATCAGAACCTGCATTGACTTCAGCACATTTTCTGAATGCCCATATTATCTGTGGAGCATGTGGCAAGGTGATTGTAATTGCTTAGTACAATATATATTTATTTGTTTATGGCACTTATAACCTGTCCCAGTCCCAAAGAACCTTGGGTGGCATACAACATTTAAAAAGTGAGCAAGAACAATATTAAAAACACAATCACATCACAAAAACCAAATAAATTGAACCCAAATTAAGTACCCACAGTCATAGCCAGCTGGGACCAAAATATGGTTAAAATAAAATAGGTTTAACCTGAATAAATATGTTGTTGTTGTTAGTTGCGAAGTCGTGTCCAACCCATCGTGACCCCATGGACAACGTTCCTCCAGGCCTTCCTATCCTCTACCATCTTCTGGAGTCCATTTAAGCTCATGCCTACTGCTTCAGTGACTCCATCCAGCCACCTCATTCTCTGTCGTCCCCTTCTTCTATTGCCCTCAATCTTTCCCAGCACTAGGCTCTTCTCCAGTGAGTCCTTCCTTCTCATTAGGTGGCCAAAGTATTTGAGTTTCAACTTCAGGATCTGGCCTTCTAAAGAGCAGTCAGGGTTGATCTCCTCTAGGACTGACCAGTTTAATCGCCTTGCAGTCCAGGGGACTCGCAGGAGTCTTCTCCAGCACCATAGTTCAGAGGCAATTCTTTGGCGCTCAGCCTTTCTTATGTCCAACTTTCACAACCATACATTGCAACTGGGAAAACCATGGCCTTGACTATACTTACTTTTGTTGGCAGGGTGATGTCTCTGCTTTTTAGTATGCTGTCTAGATTTGCCATAGCTTTCCTCCCCAGGAGCAAGCATCTTTTAATTTCTTGACTGCAGTTCCTATCTGTGGTGATCTTGGAGCCCAGGAAGATAAAATCTGTCACTACCTCCACTTCTTCGCCATCTATTGAGAGGGCCGGATGCCATGATCTTGGTTTTCTTAATGTTGAGTTTCAAGCCAACTTCTGCACTCTCCTTCTTCACCCGCATCAAGAGGCTCTTTAGTTCCTCTTCACTTTCTGCCATTAGAGTGGTATCATCTGCATATCTTAATTCCAACTTTTAATTCATCTAGCCCCGCCTTTCTCATTATGTGCTCTGCATATAAGTTAAATAGGCAGGGCAACAGAATGCAGCGTTGCCGGACTCCTTTCCCAATTTTGAACCAATTAGTGGTTCCGTGTCCAGTTCTCACTGTTGCTTCTTGACCCGCATATAGGTTTCTCAAGAGACAAATAAGATGGTCTGGTACTCCCATCTCTTTAAGAACTTGCCACAATATGCAAGACTGTAAACAACTCAGAATGCTACAGAAATGCCTTAGCAGAAGCATTTATATTTGCTGTTGTTCTTTGAGATTGTATCTAATGTCTCTGCTACTTTAAAAATCTAAAGTTTTCCTCTTAATGATATGAGGAAATCTCACTTGTATCTTTGGTCTAAAAATACTTTTTAAGGTAGATTAGAAAATCATCCTGATTATGACATCTAGAATTCTAGAAGGCATATTCTCCATATGTTCCCTATCTTGTTATACCTACAATGTTTATTTAACTATTGCTTATTCCTTAGAAAGGAGGAGGGAGAAGGGTTATGAAGGAAGAGTTAAAAAGAAATAACTGATAGTGTTCTTCTTCCCCTTTCTATCTCTACTCATGTATAAACTCCATATATTTCTGATAAACTGGTGTTACTTTGAATTATCCTGTTCATCATAGCAGTGTGCATTTAACATTTATTATTTAAATTTATATGCTACTCTATTTTTAGAGATTATAAGCAGTTTATAGAGCATATACAATAGGGTTAAAAACAAAACAAATAGTCAGCTGGTGCATCACCATTTGAAGGTAGCATTACATCACCCTAAATATCTTTCTGAAGAGCAAAACTATTACAACAATTCTTCTAAAATGTAATAGGAAGGGTAGGATATTTATTGAGAAAGCTTGACTACAGTGTCTCTATAGGTTGCATTCCTTGAGCAATGGGATCTTCAGCAATCTCCCATTTTGCCATATAGGCAGATTCAACTTGAAGATAGATTTGGAGATACCTAGGCTCTAAGCCAGTGGTGGCAAACCTATGGCACGGGTGCCAGAGGCGGCACTCAGAGCCCTCTATGTGGGCACGCATGCCGTCGCCCCAGTCCTAGGCCTTGCCGCCATGTGCAAAAAAAAAAAGGTTCAATCAGTCAATTTCAACTTCTCGTGGGAAAAAAAAAAGATCTTGCAAAGTTGGAATTGATTGATTGAACTTTTTAGTCCCACCCAGTCTGCCGTTACCACAGCCACGCCCACCCAATGGGCCACGCCCACCCAATGGGCCACACCCAGCCAATGGGCCACACCCACCCAGCACTCGATGATGCATAAGTGGGTTTTGGGTTGCAGTTTGGGCACTCAGTCTCTAAAAGGTTCACCATCACTGCTCTAAGCCATATAGAATTTTAAAGATGACAGAACCACCTGTTTGGCCATNATATTTTCTTACTATATTCCTCAATGTTTTCAACAATAGCAGAACTTTTAATGTACTGGAAAAGTTCTTAAAAATTCAGGGAGATATTCAGAGATGTATCTGCCTTGAAAGTAGCCCCTGGTGAACTATAAATCACAGTTTACATCAAACATCAGGAGTTGATCAGAGGAAATGTTTTATGACACTTTGTATTATATCAGAAGATGTTTTATGATAATTTTAATGTCATGAAATGTTTTATAATATTTGCCACATTTCATTTCTATGGAAGTCATAGGTCTTGGATTTTGAACGCATTGTGTAAATTAGCCCATTTGAGGTACCTTGGTTAATAAATTGTTGCCTTATGATGCACTGTTTTGCCCAGTTTACAGATATGAAATTTTTATTAGTAGTAAATGGTCAGTAATAGTAGTAGACAGTGTTTTTTTTGTAAAATAAAAAAAAAGGTGCCGGAACTCACACATGTCATACAACCCGCCTTGCCTACCCTACAAGGTTCCATCCAAAAAAGGTGCCGGAACTCCGTTCTGGGCGCTCTATGACAAAAAAAGCCCTGGTAGTAGATGGCCATTGCTTGAATTGCACTTGTTGCTGATTGTCCTTTTCTTCTCCACTTCCACTTTTCCCAGTACTGGAGCCTTCTCCAGAGAATTAGGTGACTAAAATATGATAATTTAAGCCTGGTAATTTGTGCCTTGAGTGAGAACTCTCTGTTGATTTGTCTGATGATTTTCTAATTAATATGTCAAATTGTATTATAATAGGATTAGATTATAACATATAATTTTAGTAATCATATCCATTTGAATTTACCCAGGTTTTAACTCCTCTCTAGAATCCAAGCTTAGAATCATAAGAGTTGTAAGAGACCATTTATGCCATAGGTCCATTTCCTGCTCAGTGCAGGAATCCAGATGAAAGCATTTGAGGCGGTCCAGACAACATAGAATGAAGAGGAGCTACCTACTTCTATGATTAATTAGATGCACTGTCAAACAGCTCTAATTATAAATAGGGAAGTTTGTTCTAATATTCAGTCTGCCTTTCTGTAACTTAATACACTGTTTTGTGTTTACATTTTGGAACAATGGAGAATGGTCTTAACCTCCTTCTGTGTGCTATCCTCTTAGATAGTTGAGGAGTGCCATCATGACCACTCTCAGTCTTCTTAATGGACTAGTAGACAGCATCTAAAAAATACTTTTCCTGTTATGCTACCCTGGTTATGGAATACAGTGTAATCTTCTTTAAATGGACCATTTGAGGAAAAGGAATCTGTTACTCTTAAATGTCTTTCAAATTTGAAAAAGTGCCATTCTATGAATTATGTCCTTTGGGTAATGAGATCATTACAAAAATAATGAATGTGCATCAAATGATATAATCTGCATATGCAAATAACATATTTTATGCCATTTGTATAGTGTCACTATCTAGTAATATACTGTATATCAGCATAATTATAGTAAAAGTACAATAACATTAAAATAAGTTGTAACTGTTTGATCCAGACTATCTTAAATAAAGTGGATTAATGCATTCATTCAGGAGGATCTGTGGATGGAGATTTGGTCAACTATATCCAAACTAAGTTTCACTGTACACTCATCAAGAAAAACAAAAACTCTTGGGCCATGGATTTAGTTTGGCATAAAATGAAATGGACTCCAATCCATTAAAACAGCTAGCCTCCTGGAGCGTTTTCCATGGAAACTCAACCTGTTAAGCATGAGGATGTCATTTTGGGATGTTATATATGATTTTGTGTTGTCTTTTTATGTTGAATGAATGCTTTTAATTATGACTTTATAGGTTATCTGTTGGAAATCATTCTCAACATTATATATTTATATATAAATACTAGCTGTACCCGACCACGCGTTGCTGTGGCTCAGTCTGCGTGTGTTGCTTTTACGTCCAACAGATGGTGCTGCTTTTCAAAAAAGCATGTTTTTACCTGTCACAGGTGTGAAATCTATATAATATAGGTATATAAAAACACGCGTGTATTCGAATGCAACGTTGTGTCAAACGTTCAAAGCAATTGGTGAAGAATGTTCGGAGATTTAAGATTTTGAACAAACGAACATTTACATTTTTATTTATATAGATATAGATTTTAAAACATATAGGCATGCATGATTATATATTTAAAGTATATGTATACTTTTTGGATATATTTTTGGAAGTAATATCTTATGTACTAATCTCTTTAGCAAAGGGTCATCTATTTGGGTTTCCCATGTTACTGACAAAATGCATCATCTCATTTTCTCCAGGCATTGTCTGCTGAAGACATATTACTTAGAAATATCTCTGAATGTGGGGCTTATATCTGAATAATAACCAAGACACTGAGATGTGTCGCCAAGCCAACCACAAGTGTTGCATATGCTCTCTGGTCTGTGAAATATAAAAAAGGAGGCACCCCACATCCATGAACTTTGAACTTTGTCATAGATCTAATAACCATGGGAAATGTTACTATGCAGCTCCAAGGCAATTCCTTCACTGCCTTTCTGGGTGGATTCCTGGCAAACCAAAGGAAGGTGGTTTGGTGTACCTTTTCTCTTTCCCTGTAACTGTCTTAATATTTATTAACATCTTTATTGGCATTTGGTATATGATTGGAGCCTATGGTCTTTGAATACTAAGAGCCTTTTAGCTATGGCTGGTCACCAATGCAGTCAAATCAGCTGGTAAAGAAAGATGAACTTGATCAGTTGTGCCAACTAGTCACTATGGAGCTTTGTTATCTGGAACTAAACCAAAAATAAAATCGTTGCAGGTAGATTTTAACTTCATCATTCCTAAAAAGTTTTAATCTCAGTTAGAAATACACTGATGTATATATTAAATGACTATATGAGAATGCTATATAAACAATATCTTTAAATACATTGTACAATAAAGCATGGTCTCAGGATCATGATCAATTTGATCCAATGACAAGTCTTTAGGTTATTGTTGCCTACATATTTGTCATCTGTAACTGATGACAGATATGCCATTCTTTATTTGATCTTTCTGAAGTATCCTATTATTTTTTCAGCTAAGCATACATAGAGTTGCCTCACCTTTTCCCCTTTCATGAACATTATTTCTGTGACGTCTTAGCCTTGGGGTCCTGTAAAGACTAATAAATCCATTATGATGTAAGCATACATTTGTTAATCCTTAATATGCTGCAAAATTACCTTAATTTCCACTGCCACAGTCTAGGACAGCTCCCTTTTTAGAAACCATTCAAACTAGTGGATTTTTTTTAACTTCTAAAACATTGCCTTGGGCTGCCCAAATAGAAACTTCTCCATAGTACAAGAACTGTTATCTCTAAGCAGCTGATTGACTGAATTTTCTTTGGAACGTCTCCTTCCTTACCAAAGGACATCTAAGAATCTTTCATGAAATGCAAGGGGAGTTCCTTTCCCCACACCAGTGAGGATATTTTCTTCAGCCAATGGACACAATAACTGGGGCTCATTAAGTAACTGACTTGAATTAAAAGCAACTCAAGATCCATTTGAAGAGAAAGCCCCCTGCCCTGTTTTGCAAAGGCCAGCCTTAGTGGCTCTGGGGAGGAAGTGCTGAGTGAGAAGCAGTAACCTGCCATGCCAGTGAACTGGAGAATGAATCTTTTGGAAAGGCATCATCTGGTCCTCCCTTAGTAAATGCTATTATCCACATCTCTCCCCCCCCCAACAAATTATACGGGATGTGTGGGAAGGCGGTGGTTGTGGCTGCCTGGAACCTTGAAAGTTAAGAACCCTCTTGGGACTCTTAGCTCCCAGGGCTGGGAGAGGGTGGAACTACTTCCCCCCCTCGCTTGCGCTGCCTCCTGCAGCTGGCCCTCTCGCTCAAGTGTTGCTCCAATAAGCAATAATTAGGTCCTAAGCTAATAATGTGTCAGCTGATCTTATGGGAGGGAAGAAGGGGAGGAGGGAGAGAGGGAGGGCTAGGCTAGACCAGAACAAGTCTCCATGGAAACGCTCCCCTCACACGCCCCTCCCCCTTCCCCCACCTGGTTGTGGCGGAGAGGATGTGGGAGATGCCTCGTCCTCCTTCCTCCCCAGCGCCACCTTGCCGTCCGCGGCTCAGACTAGCCTCGCTTTTCGAGGCGCTCTCTAACCTGCAGCCGCCTTGCCTGCAGCATGCGCATTGCCCAGCATCCCTAAATGGGACAATTCTGTCCGTCACGTTGCCGCTCAGCCGTCTCCACAGAAACTTTTGTCCGGCTGACCAATCAGAGGAGAGCGGGCGACGAGCGGGGAGGAGGGGGGGGCAGAGAGCGAGACGGGGGTTTAGCAAGGAGCTTTGCTCGCGCTCGGCTTGCGTTGCCGGCTGTCAGTCCCGGTTCTTGCGCCGCGAGACCTACCAGTAGAGCCACTGAACGAAGAGCGGCTGGCGGGGAGGAAGGCGGGGGAGGAGGAGGCAAGCGGGAGGAGAGAGTGGGAGAGCGGAGGGGAGGGAGGGAGGGAGGAGGCGGGCGGCTACTGACCGTTTTGCAAGTGCCTTCCTGGGACAAGACAAGAGGCGCGGCGCGCGCAAGGTGCCAGGCCAGCCATTTCTCTCCGGGTGCTGCTGCCTTTCGGATGGAGGAAGAGGCACCGAGGGAGAAGGCGACGGGACAGGAAAAGCCATTATGAGACTTCCTCTTACCCCCACGAGCCTGAGGAGAGTCTGAAAGAGAGAGCTGGGCCGAGTAGCGGCCGGAGAGAAGAGCCAGGACTGGACGGGTCCAAAAGCCATGAGAGAGAAGGCGCACAGAGAGAGACAGAGTGGGAGTGTGTCTAGGCTCGCGCGGCGGAGAGGAGGAGGAGGAGAAGAAGGAGGAGGAGGTGGTGGTAGTGGAGGAGGAGGAGGAAGATGGGAACTCCCTTTCCCGGGCCGCGAATAGGTGTTGAATGGAGCAGCTGCCGCCTTCCTTCGCCTGCTTGGAGGGTCGTTGTACGGCGCTAGCCATTCGGCTCCCGAGGAGGAGGAGGAGGGAAGGGTCGCTGGCCTGCCCCAAAGACGTCTGGAATCTCAAGCGAGAGCCGAAGCGGCGGCGAAGGAAGGGACAATAATAGGGCCGCTTGGCGGAGGGGAGGCAGCAGGGATGACGGTTCTGCTTAAGCATCCGGACGCCAAAACTTCCTCGAACGCCCTGAACGCTGAGGGGGAGCTCAGGATTGCCTAGACTGGGCGAGTCCTCCATAGGCGAGTGCCGTCGTTGCAAGCGCAGCCCGACTGCCAGCCAGCCACCCCTCACTGGCCGGTATCCTCCTCAGATTGAACTCGGCCTCTTTCAGTCTCAGACCAAATTTGATATTTTTCAGATTAGGAAAAAAAAATAATACTTTCGTAAGATTAAAAAAAAAAAAACAACAACAACCGCGAGCCAGATTAAAGTGGCCTGCGGTGTCGATGTTTCTCTCCCCAATGTGCCCTGTGTCTCGTCAGCTGGAAAGAACTTTCTATCCCACCAAGAGCTTCACGCTCCAAATGCGGAGATTTAGGGTGAATTAAAAGGGGGCAGAGTAAGGCCAGGCTGCCCTTCGGCATTTTCCTCCATCCTGCACAACCAGCCTGCTTCTGGAGAAACGGGAGTCCTCCAGGATAGACGCAGGAAGACAGCCGAGGGTTGGCTGACTGGGGTGGAGGGTGGGCTTTACTCTCTCTCCCCCACCCCCAACCTGCACCATCCGGGCTGAAGCTGATGCCCAGGAGAGAAGAATCCGACTCCATGATATTATTATTAGTAGTAGTATTTTGGCTTCGAACCTTTTGGCTTCGATCTACTCAGGGGCCATGTCTTCAGTGCCGTAGAGGCACAATCCTCTGGGGAAGAGGCGCTGCTGGAGACGCTGGGATAGTCCTGCCTGGCACAACGTTGAAGGGACGCTCACGTACCGGAGACGGGGAAGAGAAGGCAACCCGGCCAGATTTGCTCGCCTGGATTGTATGAGGAGGGGGGCGCAGCAAGTTGGGGGGGGGATGATCGGGCCCCGGGGCGGGCCACTCTTGAACTGATCGCCAAGCCTCCAGAAAGCAACCCTCTCTACGGTGACGGGGTGATTGTCGGGGACCTCCTCTCTCGCGCTGGATCTTGGCGTTGGAGCTCTCGTTCTCCATGAGCCCGGGGTGAACAGGTGCCCCGGAGGTGTGGGGGATCCGTCCCCGGGTCCGCTTGGGCTGTGCGTGTCTCTCAGGGCAGATTATGGAGAGCGGTGACCGGGACATGTATCGCCAGTTTCAGGACTGGTGCCTCAGGACTTACGGGGACTCGGGCAAAACCAAGACGGTGACCCGCAAAAAATACGAGCGGATTGTCCAGCTCCTGAACGGCTCCGAGACGAGCTCCACTGATAATGCCAAATTTAAATTCTGGGTCAAATCCAAAGGCTTCCAGCTCGGCAGTCCGGACGAGGTCAGTGGTGGTGGTGGTGGTGCTGCTGGTGGCGGAGGGATGCAAGTGCTGTACGTGCCGGTCAAGACCACGGTTAGTAGAGAAATTGTCTGCCTTGTTATTTAGCCACACCGGGGAGGAAGAGTCGGGAGCCGCCGCCGCCGCCGCCACATAGCTGCCACCTCCACCCCCGAGTTGGTTCAGGCTGCTCTCTCTCTCTCTCCTCCCTCCTCCTTTCTGAAATCTCTTCCTCGCCACCCCTCCCGCCCATGTTGCGTTTGCCTGGCACCTTCTCTGCCGCTGAGGGCTTTGTGATCCTTGCTTTTACGTTGCAAGTGCACAAAAACACACCCCTCGACGAAGTCTCTCCGCTTCCTTTCTTCCTTTCTTCTTAACGGGGGGGGGAGGGAGGAGGAGCGGAACGAGGAAAAGGGAAATCTTATTTCGTCCCCTAAACTAAAACGGACGTGTGTGTGTTGTGTGTGTGTGTGTGTTGGTGAGTCCTGTAGCTGCGCACTACCCATACGACTATTTCCGATCGACAGAGCGCAGTAGATTTTTATTAGCACCGTATCAAACGGTCGGGGTGATTTGGGGTTTCCCTAGAAATATCAGCTCTCCCCTTTCATTGTTAGCTCTGATCCCCTGAGCGGAAGGAGCGCGCCTGGCGGGTTGCCTGTAGAAGCGGAGGGCAGGCAAATCAACAAAAGAGCCGGGGGGGCTGGCTCAGGACCGGAGGGGAACCGGTCTCTCGTGCGCTCGCTCTCAGCTGAGCCAGCCCAGAAATGTTGGGAGCCTTGCAGAGGTGGAGGGCATACGAGAAGAGCACCGGGGCTAAGATGCTGGGCTGTGGCGGTGGCAAAAAGCCTCATTTCCTATTTCAGAAGATGGGAATTGGTGGTTACAAGTAGGTTTATATTCTCCTTTTGGTATTTCTTGCTTTCTGTGCCTCTCCGCTGGCCTTCTTTTACTCCGGTGTGCACACTTCTATACTTTTGATCTCAGGATCTGGGTTTTGTTTAGAACAATGTTAAGTTGGGCAAGGATTTGGGGTTCCTTTTTTCCTGATTGACAGGGGAAAAGGTTTTTAAACGAGGCATTAAATTGTAGTGGAGATGTGCAGAGGAAAATGCCAGAACCTTATACCTCTGCAATAGTATACCATGTGTATATGATTGCATGTGTGTGATTTACAAAAGAAGTATAAAATGACTTAAAATGAATAGACTACAGATTACTTAAGGCACTGTTTATTTTTTGTTTATCTGAGACTTAAAGCTATTTATTGCCAAGTAATATGAAAGTTTTGTGGATCTGGGGCAATTCACCAAAATTATTTTCTATTAACTCATTAGAGTATACCCAGTATTATAATAGTTACATTCGCTATAAACCTTTGAAAAGCCTTTAGTATCATAAAACTCAAGTATGAAATATAGGAAAATACATAATTCCCTATGATCTTTTTAGATAAAGGTTTGTAGGTGTCATCTTATTTCTGACAATGACCCAAAATGGAGCATAAAATTCATTTTGACAAAAAAAAAAACAACTCAGAAGAAAGAAAAATCAATTTTGATTCCTTTTTACAATATAGCATGTTTAACAAAATTAGTAATACAGTATTTTTGGTTTTATCTGTAACTATTAATAACTATTCTGTTTCAAGTGTGTTGCTTTACAAGCTTGAATAACTTAATTCATTTGGATTCTGTTTACAATCATTCAGTTAGAATTTTTCTTGATATACTGTATTAATCTAAACATTTTACTTATTTGCTTGAATTAGCAAAGCAACAACTCTAAGATACATTTCTACATAACCTTTTAAATGTTTGTATTGTGATCCTTTGGATGTCTTTTCAAAGTTCAATTTCCTCCTATGTAAAGGTATATACAGGATACTATCTACAGTCTTGGAAAGTGATCAGCACATACAAAATTCATAATTCTCATAATGATTTGGTGTTACTGTACATTCAGTGACATTATGCAATGAGGGGCTTGCATGACATGTAGGACAGTTCTCTGAATAATCTGCAGATTGCATTACTTTTTACTATGGCACATGATTCCTTGACCAGGTAAAATCTTCAATTTTGAAAATTGGATCCAGGCTCAAAGCAGAGGCATTTAAATCAATTAAATACTCAAGCCGGAGAAGCTTCATTTTATAGTGCCAATCATGCTTTTTACTCACTCAGGCCAGTATTTGTGGCTCTATCTGCAGAGGATGCAGAAGTGGTATCTGAATTAGACTACTGTAATTAGCTGTAAGTACTGTAGGATCTACTTAGACATTGGCCCAGAAATTTCAACATGTAAAAATTGTAGCTAAGATTTTATGTACTATTCAGTATATGTAACTTCTGTACTGTTGAAGATATACTAGCTACTAGAACATTTCTGGGTCCAATTCAAAGTGCTGGTTCTCACTTTTGAGCCTTAAATGGTTGGAACTTGGAACCCCCCAAATGTGCTTTTACTAGTGACAACTTGCTTGATTTGTAAAGTCAGGAACAGAGGTCCTTGCTCTGCTTAACTTAGGAAAGATTAACTTAAGGAAAAAGATCTTTTCCATATTGTTTCCATACTTATTGATCCACTTGCTAGCTTTCAAGAAATCTTATGCATTTATTTTTCCAAGCACATCCCAAAATGAGCTTTATTCTTTGATCTGATATCTAATTGTATTGCTCTTAATTTGTGCTTCATTTCTTTTACGAAATCAGTTTCTGTAATTTGGACACTTATTTACAAAGACACTGTAAATAACACCTCCAGCCCCCACTTCTAACCACCTCTCTAAGCACAAGATGTGGTCAAGGACTACTTTACCCTTTGGTCTACTTGAGACTTTCAGACTAAGTAGAAGAAAAAGAATTAAAATAGCTTCTTTTAGATTTAAATAAAATTCATTAACATCCCATGGAGACACAGGTCATATTTTGGCCACACTTGAAAAAAAAGCAGGGTGGTCTTGGCTATATTGCTGTTTATTGATGGTTGACTTCAGAGAGAATTTCAACTTTCTCTCTCCCCCCCCCTTCAACTTTATACACTAGCACCATGGACAGATGTTTCAGTTTGCTTAGCAATTTATCACCTCGTTCATTCCAGCAACCTAGAGTAGTCATAAGAAGAGTTTAATCATTTAAATGTGCAGTACTTCTTAAATGTTGATTGTTGCATTATTATTACTATAACTTCTAATATTTATAGTGCAGAAGAGTGTAACTTCAAGCCCAGTTTAATGAAACTTTTTTTTCACAATTTGAAATGCTATACATAAAAAATAAATATAAAATTAATCACCAAGGATAATTATTATTTAGACATTTCCAGTAATTTTAAATTCTAAAACCATTTCAACAAAATTTTTAAAAATTGAATTTGTCCAGAATTATTTTCTCCTTGAAGCTTTAACACAGTGTTTCTCAACCTTGACAATTTTAAGGCATGTGGACTTCAACTCCCAGAATTCCCCAGCCAGCAATGCTGGCTGTGGAATTCTGGGAGTTGAAGTCCACATGCCTTAAAATTGTCAAGGTTGAGAAACACTGCTTTAACATATGTGACTATGCTTTGCTATCAACCAGAGTCCTTTGCTTCTAAAGGTTCTATAATCCACTACTGCTGGTAATTAGACATCATTACTGCTGCATTAAAGGCAAGGAGACAAGAGAAGAGGACAGGCTGGGGCTAATTAACTACTTGATTCTAATGAAAGAAAAAGACACTGATAGCAGGTGGGAGTTTGCACCAGGACAGACTAGACACACAGCAATGACTTCATTGAAGCAAGAATGGGTTGCTGTTTTACATTAGCAGGATTTTAATCTTTTTATTGATTTCATGGGCAGTGAATAAAACAAAGCTTGATCAAAGTTATCATCTTATTTGGTTGTTGTATGCCTAGTGAAAATCTGAGGGTCACAAGACCTCATTCAGTTTTATTAATATGCACAGGAAGGGAGTATTTAGCATGTTGATATCAGGATTAATTCATTTTAGTATCTTCGTCTTCTAAGTGCAATAGGAGTTAATCTGTCTTCAAGTCTTCACATCACTCTGTGGTATAGGAAATGCACTCTTGGTCACCAGGCAACAACATCCTGCAATACAGCCATTTTAGGTCTACAGTGGGCCAACACACAGTGGAGTATTTATATGTACAGCTTAGTGAACAATATGCGTCTGCCACTTCTCCCTCTGTTATTGTTTTGTTAGCAACTCCCTTTTGTTAAGCTCAAGCTGCACTTTATTGAAAGGGTACGGTGAAAGGATACCTAACAAGAGTTTTACATAAAACTGTTAGGTGAAAAAAAATGTCTAATGAAAGACAATAATTACTATGAAGATACTACTTAGTTGAACCAGTGATTCTGGAGTCAGTGCCTGAAATTGTAGGTTTTTTGAGATTATGAAATATACATTTTTTTGTTTGAAAGTAAAATTGCAAAGATTAAATAATGTACTGGTTGAAATAATTTCTACAATTTGAAAAACAAATGTTTATTTAAAACATGAGGCTACAATTAATATTATATTTTACTTCATACACATAGTGATGTCAAAATTTGTGGGTACTGGATAGTAATAATTATGGAGTAGATTTCTCTACTGATTCCTGTATTGAATGTGTATGTATGTGTGAATTTATAATGAAGATAAGTTGAACAAAACCTTAAAGTTTTAATTTTAAGTTTGAAATAGGATTTGCCCAACTTTTTTTCCAGAGCCGTATTTGGGATACAAATATTTTAATTGTCCTTTGGTATGAGTTGTAGCTGGGCTTCTAAATAAAAGACATATATCCAAACTGAACACCAATGACATTTGATCTAAAATAAAATCAATCTCTTATCTCTCGTTTGGGGGAAAGCCATGTACACTGCCACCTTTGTGTGTGATGCATATGCTTGGATTCATACTACTGATTCAGAAATGAACTTTGCTACAGATCAGTATGTTAGTCCTCAGCATAGCGCTTTGGGAATGCAGCTTTGCATTATACTTTAAAAAAGAAAAAAAGTGACATTACTTGTTCAGTATATGATAAATGGCATGCTCTTGATAATGTAAATGCTTAAGGCAGAGTATATGTACTTGTTCCACTAAAGTTAGGCATGTTTTTATTCTGGAGTTTCAGTGATACTATGATGCTACTACAGACACATAAACAAATTATTAAAACTGGAATTGAAAGTCATGTTCATTTTTATTTAATAATTTATGACAGTGTGAAAGTATGTAACATTAAACCCTTCTCTTTAACTTACACTAATAAATTTAAAGAGCTTAAATGAAATATATTTGGGAAAAACTGAAGTCTACAAGATAATTAACAAGCCGCTTTGTCATATGATGCATAGTTCATGCTATAAAAAGCAGAGCAATATAATTAGGCAAATTTTATTGGAGATTTGTAACTCTGTATCTTAAAAGTTCACATGTTTATCCTACAGTAGCTCAAATAGTGAACACGATTATTGTATCCACTAGATTTTTAACCAGTTGTAATTTCAGTTAGGCCATGTAGATACTATATTTTTATTTTACATTTTCCTTGAACAGTAATTCAGTAATAATACTCATGTTTTGCATTCAGAAGGTTCCAGTTCAGTCTCTAATGTTTTGAAATAGCTCTGGGAAATTGTTCTGTGTTTTGTCTGAAACCTAGCTGTTGCTATTCAGTATAAATGATGCTAAAATAGGTGAACGTTCTGATTTAATGAAAAGGCAGTTTCCTAACAATTATCATTATTGTGTTATGATTATTTTTGAGTCATTAGTATAGACTAAAAAAAATAAGTCTGGAAAGGGTAGATATTTACAAAAACTGATAATTCAGACAATTGTGTATTTAATGAAAACTCTTTTTGTGTTGAATACTTAAATATAAAACTATGTATTCTCCAGGATCCTACCTGAGTCAGTCACCGGGACCAGAGGGTTTTTTGTTCAGAGCATTTGGACTCATGCTGGAGCCCATCCTCAGGGAACTTTTCTCTAGCAGAGTGTGTGCTGTTCTGTATGTAGTATTTATATGGTGCCTGTTGTATGTGGCTTTTTAGATGCTGACTGGGGTATGTTGATGGCTGGCTTTTAAGTCATTGGCTGTCATTTGCATGTGCTGCCCAGTCCTTGCCTTCTAAATACTTGATTTGTTGGTGGTAAATCAGCACTCCTGTTGACTGATGAGTGGCCGGCTTCCCAGACTTCAATCAGTTCCCTGGCTGTTTTTGTGTCTGCTCATCCAACAATCTTAGTAGCTGCAAAGTTGAATGTGTGTCCTTGTTCACTGAGGTGTGAGGCTATCAATGAGTCTGACTGCTTGTTTGTGTTCTTGCAATCTGGTGGTTAGCTTCCTCCTTGTCTGTCCTACATAGTCATAGAGACAATCCATACAGGGGATTTGGTAGATTACATTGAAAGTATCTCCCACCTCCAAGCGATCTTTACAATGCATAATTTGTCCTTGTATGGTAGTCTCTGGGAGGTGTGTGATCTCACTTGCAGATCTCAGAAGTTGCATTCTACAGCTTCTGAAATGTTTTTGATGAATGGCAGGCTGTGCCATGCCCCTGAAGATGGACTCCAGTATGAGTCCGAAAGCTTGGAAGATAAAAAAATCTGGTCCCGATGATCGATCCAGATTGGATCCTGCAGCATTAACCTGGGACACGGATATTCGCCTTCATTCATATGTATTCTCTCTCTGATTTCAGAGATAAATCATAATATAGCTACTTTGGTTATATTTTGTACCCAGTCTTCCCTTCATTTTTTAAAAAAAATATTTAGAACTCTTGTAGATCTGATATGGCTATTGCATTGATATTTTTTGATGTAGCTCAGTTAGATTTCCAGGATGTCCCAAAGGGGTTTTTCCAAAAGGCAACTGGATTTTCTTGGGTTTTTTTCTTTGAAAATGTTTCACTTCTCATCCAAGAAGCTTTTCCAGTTGTCTTTTGAAAAAAGCACCTTTGGGACAGTCATGAACTGGATGATTGAGAACCTCCACAGACATTTAGAATTCCATGAATAAAAACAAGACATCATTATTTAATTAAATTAATGCTAAGAAAATTATTGTCGGGCATATTTTTAGAAGTTTGAAAGTCTTTCAGGTTTCATATTTCCAAAGAATTCTTGATAAGTATAATATTTCATCTTAAAAATTTCCTTTGCAAAAATTTATTGGGATCAGACATGGATAAAATGCTATTATAGCATTTAGGAAGGCAAAATAAAGTCCGATAAGATTGTAACAATTATAGGGCCAAATCATATAGATCAGATTCATAACTGCCCATTAAGAATAACTGTGGTACATTTGGGAATGAAATCATTGGAATAAACAGCTGATCTATATAAATTAATTCATTTATACAAGTGACCATCATAACATCATTCACTATTTTTCACAAATTCTTTGTTGTCTTAAGAACCTCTGTTTGTCTCAAGAATACTATTTTTAATTAATTTTTTATTATAAGCTTTCAAAATTCTGCAGTTTTGAAAGGCACTTAATATTCTTATTTCTCTCATCACCATTTGTGAAGTCCATTCCTTCTGCAGATAATCTGAGTTGAATTTTCTGTGGCTTGTTCAGCTTTATAAATCCCCTTTGAGATGAGATGGCACAGGACAACCAAAATCTGAAAAAAAATATAAATATGGTATTTTTCTTTTGTTTTCTTAATAATTTTCAAGATACCAAGAAGGAGCCCTTTTGGACTATTGTGCATATTGAGGGCCTCATCTTCTCATAAAATTACTTGAATGGGAAGCTTCCTCATTCATAAATATGCACATACAAAACTTACTTTGAAGCATACCAGGCCTATAGAAATCATTTTATGTTCTTAATAATTTGCTTGGAATTTTATTATCTTGCATAATTGTTATTTGTAAATATTATACTTCAATATTCATTCTTTAGTCAGGCAGCTGATATAAGTTAAATGACATCAATTTCAGTTAATATTGACTAAATTCATATTTAGCCTTATGCCATTCTGGATTCACTCAAGTAATGAAGTACAATTTATGGATCACAGTGGTTTCCTTAATGCTACATATTCAGCCATGTCTAAAGAAACCATATTATAATTTGGCATGTTGTGTGAAAACAAGGAGCCCTGGTTGTATAGTGGTCAGAATGCAGTATTGCAGAGTAAACTTTGCCAATAATCTGGAGTTCGATCCTGATGGGCTCAAGGTTGACTCAGCCTTCTATCTTTCCAAGATCAGTAAAAAGAGGACCCAGATTGTTGGGGGCAATATGCTGACATTGTAAATCACTCAGAGAGTGCTGTAAAGCAGAGGTCCCCAACCTATGGGCTGTGGCCCATTACTGGGCCGTGACCTCTTGGCCACCGGGCTGCGTGAGTAGCTGGGCAGTGCATGTGCGTGTGTGCTCACCCCCCTCATGCCACCATTGCCATGAGTGTTGTGCGGGCGGCAGTGTTCCCACGAACCTTGCACGGGTGGCGGGAGCACCGCGGATGGTAGTTGGGCGGTGGCGCACCACATGCAAGTTGCGGCATTGCCACGAACCTTGTGTGGACAGCAGCAGCACTGCAAGAGGCAGGCAGGCAGCAGGCAGGCAGGCTGCGGCGCAAGCCTCGCGCAGGGCATCGGTGCGATCTTTGCGCTGGTGGTAGCATCACTGCGGGCTGCGGCGCGAGCCTCAAGCAGGGCATTGGTGTGATTCTTGCACTGATGGTAGCAGCGCTGTGAGCCTGGCGGCGGTGCCACAAGCCTCACGCAGGAGCTGAGAGTCTTGCACACATACTCGCAATTCTGTTTGTGTGGTGTGCATGCTTGTGGCTTGTTTGTATGTGCGTGTGCACATGTGGCCACATTCATGTTTGCGCATGCGCATGTAAGGCACCTGCCCCTCTCTCTCCCACCGGACATCCAACTCAGAAACGTTGGAGACCCCTGCTGTAAAGCACTATGAAGCAGTATATAAGTTTAAGTACTATTGCTATTGCTAAAAGAACATGTTTAGCCCCCTATCCTTTTTAAAGATTTTGTTCTGTAAAAGGACCAGTCCTTTTCCTCTTGATTGCTACATTTATTTATGAAATGTTGATGAGAAACTTTGTCAAAATATTTTGGAAATCCCGTTGTTCAAGTTTCTGTCTGAATTTGCATTTCTAGTATGCATTGGATTTTTTTCCATCTACATGCTTAATGGCAAACTTTTTTTTAAAAAAAACAACACTTTGCCTTATTTATTAGCCTCACTATACGTGATACTCTCAAGCTTCTTATTGCACTATATGTAAACATTGCCTGCTATTTATTGTTTTTTGCTTTTTTATTTGTAAATAGTTTTAGTTCTTCAAAATACCTCATGCTTTAATCCAATCACCACCTAATTTTCTTTGGAAACAGTTGAGAGATATATGACATTTGTTGGATTTGCCTGTAAACTGGAAGACATCCGCTAAGATTCCAAAAGGATCAATGGAGAAGATTTTATATTCCATTGTACTAATGAAAGACCTATCAATGTTGAGGTAGGTCATTGTTATGAATGATGCATGGACAGTCAAAAACATATTATCTTTCTTTTGCAAAAAAATCTTGGGCAGGCTTGGTCAATATTGTAAGCTTAGGGTTTTAAGACAAGATCAGGCCAACTCAGGATCTAGTTATAATTACAGTTGTTTGGTCTTTTTATGTATTTTAGTTGTGCAATATTTTTATTTCCTTTTGTTTTTGAGTATGGTAAATTATTCATTTTTATTTTGCATTATTGTATATTTGTTTTTTTGAAAATGAATTAATAAAAACTATTTGGTATTTTTTTTAAAGGGCTTGCTTTTCTAAAGTTAGGCATAGTTCTGTTTCTATATCTGAACATGGCTTAAAAATTAGTAACTTCCATATTATTTTCCATATTACAGTATTCCTCGATATAGAAGCATGGTTCTGATATAGGATTGGATAATTTGCTAAGCCTATATTTTTGGATTTTCTATTGATGCTAGTATTTATAGCACCAGCTACATATCACTACAATCTATAATAGACATCACTATGTCTATGTTAGTGATATACAATGACAATTATTGCTAGATGATGTTATAAATAGCTAGTCTGGATAGCCTTCTAGGTTATCTGCATAATGATTTGTTTTCATTACTGGTGTGATAAAAGTACTGTCATTTATAATTAGAATCTCCATATTATTCTAAAATATTCATATAAATTATAAATATATATCATTTTTAAATACTAGTAACAAACAATTGATTAATAAGTAGAAATGTATCAGTATAATACGAATGATACAAACTAAGGGAGAGATTTGGATTGAAATCAGAGCCCGATTTCATAGCAAACTGGTTTAATTTGGGAAAAAATGTTTCCCTAGGACAGAATAGATGGGTAATTCCTTTCACCCTGATTCCGGGCCTTCACAAACTCCAGGCCCAATCTATTATTCTGGAGATCTTGCATGCTATATGAATGACACTGTTAGAACTATATTAATAGGGCAAGGGAAGCAAGATTATATTGTTTATAGAAAATATGACAACAGGAAGGAAAGGGGAATTTTGAATTCAATGACTGAAAAGTCGATTTCTATGAAAGTTGATATGTTTATAGTAGTGTAGTTTTCCTGTAAATTTCTTCATGTCTGGGTGAAAAACAAAAAAGAACCAACATTTGAGTGTTTCTTATGATAAGACAATATGGAATCTGAATTGATTTTCTGAATTGCATTCCAGAAACTGACACAGAGAACTTTCCCTGGAAGGACTTACAGCAGATTTATGTAGTTCTAGATCTAGCCCTCAAAACTCATCACATGGTTACAGCACACACTGTAATATAAAACATGGCTTTTATAAAACTGACTTCATTTTATAACTTGTCAATTACAGTATTTTACTAAAATTCCTAGCTTCTTAAAAATTACTGGAAAATGATGTATGATCTCATGTCCTCATAATTACATTTTATGAGTAGAACTGAGAGGTTAGATTTCTCTTCCATCCTTACATAGATTTGATTGCACTTGAAAACAATAAATCCCTGGAATATCATCCTATTCATCTGTGCAAAAGCGAACATCTTTGTCATCATAATTGCTGCCTACTCAGATAGCTGATTTTACTTCCATATGCAAATTTATTTATTTATTTATCATATTTATATAGTTACCCATCTCATAAGAAATGAGATTTCCTTATAGGACAATTGCAGAAGATATAGACAGACTGACCACATATATTTTATAATGGAACTACTACCGTGGCTATCTGAATATGCTGTGACCTGAGAAACTGAGTTCAGATCCATCTTTCTTTCATCTTGTAACTCCAGTACATTAATGTCATGCTTTGTAATCTCTGTCCCTACACATCCTAGGCTATCCATTCGAATTATGTCTCTACTCGAGCTATAATCTTACACCTTGTCTCAGTTTGAGGGGCAATCAGACTTTATGTGGCATAGCACAAAATTCAAAAGTAGGTAAGGGCAAGGCAGGCAGCTTTTTGTACCCCTGATTATGATGAACAGACTTGAATGTCATGACTAGTCAAGAACAATCATACATTGATGTAAATATCATTCCTGACTGCTCTATTTTTTCTCATTTAGGAATAGGCGTGCGGGCACTGCAGTATCCCTGTGGTCAGTTGTAAGGGTGAATACACCAAATTTTATGCACATTACCACAGGAACACTGCAGTGGCTTTAACTTCAAAACCAGGTCATAAGTAGTTTTAGAGGGGTCTGTGTAACTTTGAACGGTGACTAAGCAATAACTCATAAGTTAAGGACTACCTATATTTGTCTGAACACATCCAATAAAGGGGAATCCATCAGTATAGTTCTTGGAACTATTTTTACTATTAGGATTTTTTTTAAAAAAACAAGATTTAATTAGAATTTGCCTTTTCAAAGAGAACAGCTCTTAACCTTCCATTTGATGACCTTTCAAATATTTGAAGAGCACTATCATATCTCTTTGCCCCATTATCATTTTCTAAGACTAAACATGCCCACTTCATTCAGTCTTTTAATCCTTTGATCATCCTTGTGGTCTTCCTCTGAATCTATTCCAATGTCTTCAAATCCTTTTTAAAGTATGTCTAGGACCAAAAATGAATATACTCCCATGTAAATAATTACTCCCATGATTTGGAAATTAGATTTCTATTGATGCAGCTTAAAAATAATTTCTGTGAGGTGGTGGGTCTCTGTGTGTTGACAGCTGTATCACAACACTATCATATCAGTTGCAATCAAGTACTACATTATTCCTTATTGTAAGGTATTTTGTTTTGACAAATACTATTACTAAGCCAAATATTCCCCATCTTACTGTTTTA
>NW_015391235.1:0-11543 GCF_001527695.2 Protobothrops mucrosquamatus
GTTTTGTTACAACAGAAACAACTGATACTCACACCAATTTATGTTATATACCCAGATTGCATATTGTATATAAAGATAATTGTGAGTTGATAGATACATTACAGGCCATGGTTTGTTTAACCATTTTAATAATCTACAATACAACACAACTAGAAAATAGTAAGGTATAAATCATGATTTGCAGATTGCTATAGTTGAGTTCAGACATTTTTAGGTGAACTCAAACTATACTATAAGGCTGAAAGAGTCTGGATGCAAAATTTGATCTAGTTTGGCCCTTGTCAAATCTGTTTTCCTTTAAATGCAGTTCCTATGCCTTCAGCCCATTAACTATGGGAGTTTGGATTGATGGGCACTGTAGTCCAAAAGGGCTGGAGGGATTCCAGGTTGGGGAAAAGTAAATACAATCAGTTGTATCTTTGTTTGTCTTAAGGAAATTTTCATACAAAATTTTTGTTCTTGTCTTCCTTTTTTAACAAGGAGATTATCTGTATGAATGTGTGAACTGTCTTTCTTTCACAGCATCCATTCATTTTTCCATTTTTCGGTGGCCTCCCTGGCTTCCAAACATTAATTAAATTCCACAGAAAGCCCTCAGGAGGCGACACTTCCCAGGGGGGACTTTTTCGAAGCAATGAACATTTCATTGCTAAAGGCAAGTCTTGTCCTTGAGAAATGGTTGGAGAAATTTTCCTTCCCAAATCTGCCTACAGATTTGGTGGTCATTTTTGAAAGGCCATTTGTACCCAGTTCCAGTTCAAAGTTTCTTGCGGATTTACTGGAGGCATCTGGTGCATCACTGTTGGAAGCAAGACCTGATCCAGCAGAATTCTTAGTTCCTTGTTTCATATGGAATAGAATCATATAAACTAATTACTCAACTAGATGGTCAGAAAAAAACTGCAGTTACACTGTTGTGAGGAGCCAATA
The DNA here is from genome assembly GCF_001527695.2 of Protobothrops mucrosquamatus. Classification (NCBI taxonomy): domain Eukaryota; kingdom Metazoa; phylum Chordata; class Lepidosauria; order Squamata; family Viperidae; genus Protobothrops; species Protobothrops mucrosquamatus. The sequence continues at coordinate 931 of NW_015391235.1, forward strand.
AGGCTGTGCACATTTGAAAGAAGATTCAAAAGAATTGCTTTCAATCTTCTGCAAATATGAGCACAGCACCTTTCTGCCACTAACTCAAGGGGCCACAGTCTCTTTTCAGGCTTCTGTATACATCTTGGAAAACAAAGACATTGCTGCTTTAATAAACAGCAGGGAGGTTATTGTGCTCGTATGAAGTCCAAAGCACTTTTTTTGCTGCCCAACTAATCAGCAGTCCATTCACATGTACTAGATACTTGAAAAACCTGTTCATATGAACTGGTATGTGGATTATAGGTTACCCGTATAAGCTCTGATGCACACTGAACTATTTTGCACATTATTTCTCATCTTGCTTTTTGAAATCTGGGCTATTTTAAATACCTGTAACGTATTTTTTTTTATTCAATAAAGACATACGGGCATTAAAATGGTTCATATTATTTTAACTTCATTATTTGAAAAAAAATGTGTAAGCATCTGGTATTAGTTATAGCCTTAGTAACAAGAAAAACATTTTTTTAAGCCGGACAGCTTCTTTTCCACTTCATCTTTGCAATTTCTAGTTCTAGTCTGATTTAAATATCTGTAGGACTAAAAGTATTCCACATTTTCTGTGAAACTGTATGAAATTACATGAATCATAGCTAGAAATCAGTCAGATTAGCCTTGGACTTTTATGGGGTGGTGAAGAAACGCAGACATCATCGCAACAGACTTTAATAAATAAATTTATTACAAGATAATTGGGCATTTAATAGTAACATTAAAAAAATCCCTCATCCATATTTCACAACCCCGTGTCACTGTATGTCTGACTAGAATTTCTGAAACTCTCGGGAGCATCCACATAAAAAGACCGAATAGAAATCATAAACTGTAAAATTAATGAAACTATTAGATACTGATCTAGAAAGTGTGAAAGCAACACAAAATTGGGGACCTTAGGGGAACTTGCAAATAATACATGATCCGTAAAAATTTGGCTATACATTTCTGGTGGCTGATTTTGTGTGTGTGTGTTTTTTTAAAAAATAAAGTCTAATTATGTAAAATAGGTATTCACGTACTGATGTTATATTAAATAATCAGAAGTACTAATTTAAATCTAAAATGTGGTTCCCTTGCTAATTGACATAGCTTGGACATCATCTGTGTCAATCATGGAGCTTCGGGATGCTTCATGAATGGAAAAGCTGCCAAGTGGGTTGCAAATCCCTTACACATCTTTATCAGGCCTTCATTGATTTACTGGGCCTTCCTTCTAAATCCTTGGCTGCTTTTGTTACAGTGAAATTTGATGGAATTTGGCAACCACCAATATTTGGGGGTGGATAATATGAATCCCAGACAAATTTTAGGAATACCTGAAAACTCAGAGGTGCAACAGGGCATTTGCTAGTCACAGAAATATGATTGTCAACTTCTACCTGTATATGTGTGAAAAGCAGGGGGATTAAAATCCTATTCACAAAATTCATTGGGAATGTGACCGGTCCAATGCTGAACCTTCTGAGCGTTAACTACAGGAAAAAGTTCCATATTGAGAATTGTAACTAAGCCAGTTAAATAAAAGCTCCTCTTTATCCAGGAGCCCCTGCTAGATTTTCATTATTCATGATTTGTGAGTTTGTTGACAAGCTCAAGCACTGAATGTGCACATTTTGTAAAATGAATATGACACCATTAAAATCCACACGACCAGACTGGTGGGTTCAAAATGGGACCCGAGGATAGGAATGGTAAAAGAATGTATGTGATTATAATGGGTTTATCCCGTAATTACCTTGTTAACAGAATAACAGAGTTGGAAGGGACCTTGAAGGTCTTCTAGTCCAACCCTCTGCTCAAGCAGGAAACCTTATACCATTTCAGACAAATGGTTGTCCATTGTTCTACAACTTTAGAAGGGGAAGGGGGATGTAGACTACTAGTAGTCTTTGTACAGCATGATATGAAAACATGCCAAACATAGGAGTGGTGGTGGTGGCCGGGCTTGTATAAATAATACTTTAAGATTTTATTTATATTGAATTAAAATTAAACAGAATTCATGTGGTTATTCTTCATTCATGTATTTTCTGATTTTCTTTTCCAATCTAATTAAAAAGGACAAACTAATAACCACTTTTAGAGATTACTGGAGATTATAGTCAGGGCTCTAGAGGGGGAGCACAATAATTACAACCTCAATCAATCAACCTATTATTTATTTATGAAAACATTTCTTCAAAGCAAAGAGGTTTACTAATAACAAAAATAAACACATAGACGTAAGTCCAGTTATGAATTACAGAGGCAGCCCAAGTCCATTGTCTGTGCTAAGAGTCCATCAGAATATTACAGTCTTCATGGCTTTTTGTGAAAGGCAAGCAAGGTGTGTGTGTTTGGGCATGAGGGGTGTGTGCGTCAAAAGTCACATGAGTTTCAACACAGGGAAGGCACACTCCTTTTACCTCATATGGGGTGGGAACTTTCAGCAACCCAGAATGAATGCAGCAGGCAGATTGATAGTGGGCAGGAGGGGGAACCAATGCGGGACTTCAAAGGTTAAACCAGTACTTTGGATTCAACCGGAAGCCTATGACAACCAATGCAATAATTGCAAAAAATATCATTTGCTTGCTTCTTTATTAGGGTGATGTCCTGTCTTTCCTCCCAGACCTCAAGGCATTATAATACTTCCTCCTCCACATTTCCCCACAACAAATTGCTTTTGATAGTTAGCTAGCTACCTATCTAGAGATAGATAGATAGATAGATAGATAGATAGATAGATAGATAGATAGATAGATAGATAGATAGATAGATAGATAGATACGGGGCTTTTTTTCTCATAGAACGCCCAGAACGGAGTTCTGGCACCTTTTTTGGATGGAACCTTGTAGGGTAGGCAAGGTGGGTTGCATGATGTGTGAGTTCTGGCACCTTTTTTTTTTTTTTTTTTTNAGATAGATAGATAGATAGATAGATAGATAGATAGATAGATAGATAGATAGATAGATAGATTGATAGATATAGACAGACAGATAAATAGATATAGATAGATAGATAGATAGATAGATAGATAGATAGATAGATAGATAGATAGATAGATAGATAGCTTGATGTAGATAGATAGATGATAGATAGATAGATAGATAGATAGATAGATAGATAGATAGATAGATAGATAGATAGATAGATAGACAGATTGATAGATAAAGATAGATAGATAGCTTAATAGAGATGATAGATAGATAGATAGATAGATAGATAGATAGATAGATAGATAGAGATTGATAGATTGTGATAGACTGATAGAGATAGAGATAGATAGATAGATATAGAGACAGATAGATTAATAGATAAAGATAGATAGCTTAATAGGAATAGATAGATAGATAGATAGATAGATAGATAGATAGATAGAGATTGATAGATTATGATAGATTGATAGAGATAGAGAGATAGAGATATAGATAGAAATAGAGATAGAGAGATAGAGATAGAGAGATAAAGTCTTACAACTATATCAAAGATAAAGTAAGTATAACAAACCTCTTGTGTGATTCAGAGGGGGTGACTGGCCCAAAGCCACACACCCCATCAAGGGGTTGGGTTTATTCCAGAAGGACTGCCATTGTCCAACCAGCATGTGCACTTTACTGCAACCCATTCATTTGGTCACTCTAATTTTATCTATAGTGGACAAAACAATACTTTAAAATAACATTATATTTTATTTGGTGAGCAACGAACTTGTCTCTTAAAGATATTTTAACTGAAGACTCAATGAAAGAATGGTATCCCTGCCCCACCATACCCAGAACTCATTTTCTGTACTTTAACTTTTTGAGGACCCAATAGTTAATATACATAACTTATTTGCATGTGTGTCTCCATTTATTTTAGCTGCAGAGATAAATAGAGCAGAAGTAGCTGCAGAGATAAACAGAGCAGAAGTAGATGGGCCAAATGTTGCTTCATTAAAACAAATGGAGAAACAATGTCATGCAGGAACATGAACTATAGAGAGCTTCTAGGCTGAAGACTACAGAAGATATTCTGCACATTTCATTTGCGTTTAAATGGTAGATTGCTATGGATTCCTCTACAGCTTGTAAATGGGCATGTTTTCATGCTCCTGTCTGAATATGGAACACATTGCCTTTAATTGTTATGTTGTTTGATTTTGTCTATAAGCCACTGGGGGTGATCTATCTTTAATTTGTATGATGCATGGCAGTTCACAGCCAACTGTCAGATGAATATCAGTAGGACTTCTACTTCATAATATGTACATCTGTCCTTCAGTAGTGCAGCTTGTTCAATTTTGTGTTTAGGGTTCATAAACAATTCATTGTTTATGGTGGCCAGCATTTGGCGAGAATTTGGCCCTTTAACTAGGGAATTCTAATTTTCAAAAAAGGGTAGAAAGTGGCAGTGCCGAAAGTCTAGAATATAACTGAATTCAGTGCAAGGTACTGCTGGCTACACCCTGCAATAATGCCAGTGACATGTTGTCTATTGTGCCAAGTTGGCATAACTGAGACCTCTAGTTAGCAATGAGTCACCCGGGCCTATCCTGAGTTAGGAGTCAGCTTTGAATACTGTTTTATTGGCCACACATTTGTGCTCAAAATACATATACATACAAATACATAGAAAATCAGGTTGGCAAATTTGAAATCTACCAATTGTCTCCAGAAAGATTCCTCACTTTTAGTGCACTTTTTCACAAAGCATTTACCAAACACTTTGTCATAACTAGGTCTCCAGAGCTCAGCCTTGCCAGCAGTCATATTTCTTCCAATATTGGGCCCTCTACCTGAGTGTCCATTACCAGTTATGAGAGGGCAAGGTGTGGCTTTTTACCAAGGCTGAGATCCCAGGAGATTCAGTCCCTTTGTGCAAACCATTCATTCCTTGTTTCATGGACAGCGGGAGAAAAGGAGAACAGAATGAGCAATAGTCTGAAATAAAAACGATCTGTAGTTTGGAAGACAAAATTTCAGTATTCCTGTGTAATTCTGCTGCCTCCGGAACTATTGCCAGAGATGGTTTGGAACAAATTATGATACAAAGCACCATAATTATCAGAAATAGTGGGAAATTACTGATAGCGGTTGCATTTCCAAAATACTGTATATGTGAGTGGATGTCTGGTCTCTCTTTCATGCACACATGCACTTACATGTACACATGCACCCATACCCACACACAAATACATTCACTGTTCTCTCTGGTAAAAAAAAACATTAGGCAAAAATCATGGCAGAAACTAAAATAAGCTAAAGAATACTATTAAATCTTCCAGTTTCAGGATGGGGCAAGATCACTTAAGCAACCTTTCTATTTGCCTCTTATGTCTCCTGAGAAATTGATTTTGGAGAGACAGTTCATGATTTTTGCAACAACAGAAGCCAGAATATAATGACTGAGACTACTTATAAAATTTCATTTTTATCTGATTAGACTTGTGATACAAACAAAAATGAAAACACATAAATGATGGTGACATTCAATTGTGTACCTTCATGGGTGGAGTATAGCTACCATTGGTATCAGGCATCAATTCTCTCTTTTCCCTGGCCTCTCAAAATCTGCTCTGGAGAGCTGGGAAGACTTGCAGAGCTGAATTTGGAGTACCCAAAGCTCCTGGAGATAAGGAAGAGAAATTTATCTCATGTAAGCAACATCTCCTACAATAAATGTCTCTCCCAACGTAAGTTTCAAGGTACTCTGGATCCAGACATCTCAATTAGCCATAATTAAATTTTTAGTAGAAGCGGCCAAATCTGAATAGTTATTTTTAATCTTTTTTAAATTTTGTATTGTACTGTACCATTGTTTTAAACTGGCTGTAAGCCGCCCTGAGTCCTCCGGGAGAAGGGCGGGGTATAAATTTAATAAAATCACAAAATCACAAATCACAAATAAACTCTACTTTTCACATGAATGTAGACATTCTAAGACAGTGGTGGCGAACCTATGGCACGGGTGCCAGAGGTGGCACTCAGAGTCCTCTCTGTGGGCATGCACGCTGTTGCCCTAGTTCTAGGCCTTCAGCTGGGTTTTATAAAACCTTTTCGCTTTAGGTCTCCGCTGCCGTGTGCAAAAAAAATAAAGGTTCAATCAATCAATCAGTTTCAACTTCTCGCGGGGAAAAAAAGATCTTGCAAAGTTGGAATTGATTGATTGAACTTTTTAGTCCCACCCAGTCTGCCATTACCACCGCAGCCACGCCCAGCCAATGGGCCACGCCCAGCCAATGGGCCACACCCACCCAGCACTCGATGATGCATAAGTGGGTTTTGGGTTGCAGTTTGGGCACTCAGTCTCTAAAAGGTTCGCCATCACTGTTCTAAGACAAAACTTGTAAACCACGTTTTATTGCTTATCATGTGTGACTCCAGTAAATCACACATTATTCAACAAAATGTCTTTATATGAGTGTTATATCAACTTATATGTCAACTCAGCAAGTTTCAAGAATTCTTACTTAGTATTACACAAGAAAAACCAAAAGGGAAAGGAAACAAAAGGCTTTTAGTAAGAAAAGTGTGCCCCAATGTATGACTTCATAAATTTAAAAAAATGTGGTTTCAGGATTAAAATACTATCATTTAAGATCCGTAATATAACATGGATGTGATGGGTCATGGTACGTATATGGAAGAAAGGCCAGGCTTAGTTTTTATCCATAAAACAAATGTGTTTTGGGAAGTCAAATAATCAAGACAGAATTTGGAGGCCAGAGGATAAGATGTTGAACCAGCCACCATTGTATACCACTTTACTTTTCATTTTGTTCTAAATGTCAGATAAAGTAGCTACTTTATCCATTATATCTTACTTCTTGGACTGAGACATTTTCTTAACAGCCTTGCTTAACTGGTGATTTTAAGGACTTCCTCATGCAGTCAAACCCTGGCAGTGTATGATATCAGAGGGACAGACTTTTGATCTTTATTAAATAGCCAGGCATTCCCTTTGTTTCTACAAATGATTTGAAAGTGCTCCTGACATGAAAGCATCAGGGCGAGGAGTTTTGCCAATTGCTGCTTTATTATCTCCCCCTTTCACCCCCCCCAATATTTTGTCTCTTTTTCCCTTCATTCAGTGACTTCATTCTGATTCCTCCAAGATTCTCCCTGGAAAATGTTTCACTCCTAGCGTAGAACCAGTTTGATATAATAACTAAGGGGCGAGCTAAAACCAGTCCCGCCTTAGGCCCAAAGCCAGCTGGATGGGCCAGTCAGTCTCTCTCAGCCCTAGGAAGGAGGCAATGGCAAACCACTTTTGAAATCTTGCCAAGAAAACTACAGGGACATGCAGTCACCAGAAGTCAAGATTGACTCGAAGGAACTCAAAGAGAAAGTCAGCATTTTATCAGAGCTACAGAACTGTTTGCTGTAGCAGGACAGCTACTAAGTGCTTATAGGCTTAAGTATATATGCCTTCGTTTATTTCTCCTCTCCCAGATGTGACTTATGCCTTTTCAATATTAACTTTTAAAATCTGAAATAATTGGGAAGGGATGCCAGTACAGAAGCAACACTGGGTTTTAAAAGGATAAGGGCAAGGGATGTGCTTACTAGTTTGATGAGATGGTTATAGGAAAAGAGGAGATAAAAACAGATTTTAGGGTTGGTTTGTTGTTGTTTTTTGTTATTTCCTGCAGCTTTAATATGGTGTAATCATGTTGGAAAAATTGCACTCTGCATTTTAGTTTTGGTTTTTCTCTGGCTTTATATACTGTAATTTTGGCTGATACTGGGATTGCTGCTAGCCACAGAAAATAGTTGCAATAAAGAGGGCATCCTGTACAATCTTGGCATTATAAACCACTAAATGAAAAATAGCCAAGTCAAGTTTCAAGTATATATTCCCTTATAGAACAACAACAAAAAACCTCCCAAAATACAGAAAGCAAACAATCCCCAAGTTTCCAGAGTTGTTTTCTTTTCCATTTGTGTTTTATGATAAATGAAAGTGATTGGACCTGCTCTAACACAACAGTTACACTGGGCTACAATAACATTAAATGTAAGCACTAATAAATCTTCTGTCTTGTGATTCCTTTTACTCTCTTCTTCTGCCGTAAATGATATGGTTGTTTCGCCTGTATGCAACAACATGAACTAAGCTGGGAGGATTATATCAGCCCTTCCTATTGCCTGTGGCAATCCTTTTGCTATCCCATTCAAAATTCAATTTAGTAAATACATTTCTTCCTTGAACACTATCATCAGCAATGGCATCGCCACTCACCCCATGAGCTTACAAAAGGCAGAGAAAAGAAATTTGGCAGAACCTTGGAAATGGGAGACTGTTGTTTTTCAAGGCACACCCAATAAGGAGGGTGTTTGGGTGTGTGTGTGTGTGTGTCTGCTGTGTAAAGAGTTGGGAGAATGCCAGTGCAGCCATTGGATCCCAGACAGGCATATTTAGAATTATAGGATTGTAGGCAAAGTTCTGATTCTTTCTCACTCAGTTATCTTCTTCTCCCCTGATTAAATGAGAAAAAAAAATTGGTCCCTCTCCATCATGCATCCATGTTGCTATAAGAGAGAAGTATACAAATATGGCTGTTTATAAAAAAGAAAAAAAAATCAGGCCCACTTTGCTTCATAGCTATGAAGCAATAGGAATGCTTCTTCACTTAGCAACCACACTGTTGCTAAGCATCATGGTCACTAAACAGAAAATCACATGGGTGCAATGGCCTTACTACATCACTTCCCATTCGGTCGTTAAACAAAATATCACATGACTATGTCTTGTGATTTTGCTTCCACAAGCCCAGTTGGGAAGCACACAAATGGTGATCATGTGACTGCGGGATGCTGCAGTCGTAAATGTGAAGATTGGTCACAAAATGGTTTGGGTTTTTTACACTGTTGTAATATCTTTACACGAGTGTTATATCAACTTATATGTCAACTCAGCAAGCTTCCAAGAATTCTTACTTAGTACACTGTTGTAATTTCAGTCGGTAATTTCAGCAGTCAGTAAGCAAGGGCCACCTGTAAAAGCATCTGAAGGCAAGGGCAATTTTCTGACTAGCCACTTTCCCCATGGTTCACACTGCTAGAGGTTCTAGAGCAGGGGTGTCAAACTGCCGGCCCGCAGGCCGGTTGCATCATATGGAGGCCGCGCCCACCCCAGTCCGGCAATGCAAAAAAAGTCGCGACACGTCGCGACATGTCACGTGACACCCGTGTTCTAGAGTGACATAAGTCTTCGGCAATGCAGACATGCTTTAAAAACTCCTGAATTTGAAATGCAGCCAGCATCCACCTGGATTGTTGGTCTTCTCCAGAACCCAGCAATTCTTCCAATCTGCACAGTAGGTGAACAGGGATATAATTGACCAGACTTTTTTTCTGTTTCCCACTCCTCTCTCTAGTGGGGGGGGCCCAGCAGGTATGCAAAATTTCTAATTGCTTGCTTTGCTTTGCTTTGAGTTTTGAGCCGCTGCCATGTGCTCACTTCAGCCCAGAAAGGAGTTCCCATTGATAGGAGAAAAAAGACCAACTGCGACCTTAGATGGGGGACTCATTTCCACTCCCATCTACGGCATAGGCCAGCAATTAGTTTTGGATGCCAGGGAGAGAAGGCATCCCTTTACACGTATCCTTTTTCCTTGAGGCAAAAGTGTTTTATCCTCTTTTACATCAAATGATGGGAAAAACGAAAACCCGGTACCCCACTGTAGGATTTTTTTTTTTTAAGAGAAAAAGTAGGTAGCACAGAGAAAGAAAGAAAAAAAATTAAAAAGATTCTGCTGGGTTTCCAATTAGCAACTTTCTTTATGACAGAAAAGTATTATACCGGCTGTCCTATTACAGAGCTAGTGATGAAGGCAGTGCTAGAAGATGTCAGAGACTAATAGGCTTGTTGTGCCTGCATGCATCACTTTTGATGCTTTCACTTTGTATATATACATTTTAAGGTAAATGTGTGCGTGCGTATGACACATATAACATATATAAAGGTGCACACACATCTATATACAGTAGGTATATATTCATATCTATATATTTTCCTACCTATAGGAAGAAAAGCATTGTGCAATTGTTGTGCAGCCGGTTAATTGTGGAGTAGGAAGTCTGGATTGAATACCTGGCAAGTGAACTAGTGAAACATCCCAATATTTTCTTAAGCTGGTTTACAACCTAACCAGCATCATTAGCAGCAGCATCAGTTAAGCCAGGGGTCTTCAAACTTGGCCCTTTTATGACTTGTGGACTTCAACTCCCAGAATTCCTCAGCCAGCGTGCCTGGGTGAGGAATTCTGGGAGTTGAAGTCCACAAGTCATAAGAGGGCCAAGTTTGAAGACCCCTGAGTTAACCACCCCTTTCTGCTTATGGTAGTTAATGCAGGCATGCCCATTGCAACAGAAAACACTAGCTTCATTTTAGTTTGAAATAAGTCAGTTCAGCGTGTGGTCCTCAATGGAACCGCATCTACATGGAGGGAAGTTTGTAGTGGGGTGCCCCAGGGCTCTGTTCTGGGCCCAGTGCTCTTCAACATCTTCATCAACGATCTGGACGAGGGAATAGATGGGGAACTCATCAAATTTGCAGATGACACCAAGCTGGCAGGAATAGCCAACACTCCAGAAGACAGGCTTAGG
>NW_015391235.1:11820-17783 GCF_001527695.2 Protobothrops mucrosquamatus
TGGTGAATGCTCCAACACTGGAAGTTTTTAAGAAGAGACTGGACAGCCGTTTGTCTGAAATGGTGTAGGGTTCCTGCCTGGGCAGCGGGTTGGACTCGATGACCTCCAAGGTCCCTTCCAACTTTATTATTATTATTATTATTATTATTATTATTATTATTATTATTATTATTATTATTATTATTATTATTATTATTATAGTCAGAAAAAAAGAAGAAATCCAGCTTAGTTCTTGAAATAGTCAACATCATTTGATTAGACAGGGCAAGAACCAAATTAAATAAAGCAAGGTCCTCATGTGGAGGAGCTGTAGCTAATTTCTAAGAAATCTTTGGCTGTATCACATTTTTTTTATAGGATTAAGTCAATAGTTCACCAACATTTTCAGACTATACTATGGGATATACAGTATTCTATCCCTACCCCATTTTGTGTAGGCAAATAAGGTGTGTGCCTGTGTGTGTGTTGGGGGGGGGTTAACTCCTTTCTTTCCTTCTCAATAAGCAACAGCACAAAATAAGATTGTTTATTTTTTCCCCTAAACTTTACTGCCATCACAAAGCAAACGAATACAGCACTGTTCCCACCCAAAGTGCTGTTGAACAGAGCCAGGAGTGTGATCAATTGCTGGTATTCAGCCACCATAATAATGAGTATGGAGGAGGTTGCACATTGGCTGTTCATCCAAGATAATGATCGAGCGCTAGTAGAGTAAACATACTCTGCATTCATCCACAAAATGTCATAGACACGGTACACTATAAAGAAAGTGATCAAGCATATAGATATACAAATGCTAGCAGTGCCACCCAGCCTGGATATGGCATGAAATAAGACTGATTAAGTAGTCTGTGATAAATACATCCTCCTGCTAGCCTGGAGAATGTTAGTATTTCCATTCTCTACCCCACAAGAGTTCTTCTGCAATATGCCAGTTCAACCATGTAGTAATTCACTTTTATTTTTTTATTTTGTTGCTTGCCCCACCACAGATGCTTCTGAAGAGCATCTAGGTCTGGTTCTTTTGCCAAAGGTATATCAGCAGAAGGAAGATTTAAGAGAGCTTGGGCTTCCATCAGTATCTCTGGTGCATAAAGCCTGAGAGATACCCACCCATTTAAATGGAAAGTAGAGCAACTGAGGCCAGATCTTCAATGGATTAACTGTATATCAGCTTTTTCATGCAGCTGTGTCCTCTATTGCCATTCCTATTCAGAATCATTGACTTTTCAGGATTCATTTGGATCTTGCATTTGCAAAATCAGGGATTAACCATGGTTGATACATTGTTTTTTCCCCCATCATTCCAAAAATAATCCTCTACTTATGACCATAATTGTATCTGGAATTACGATCCTAAATCATATTTAAGCAGGTCACCATGTGACCGGACCTGATTTTACATCGTTTGAATAGTTTGAATAGTTGCTAAGCGACTGGTCATAAATTAAAGACCATCTGTAATAGTCTTCAGCTGAGATTTATTTATTTATTTGATTATTTTATTTATTTGATTGACTAGAACTTACAGTTTCCTGGCCTCTATGCCAGTTCCTTAACTACCTTAGGATCAGGACTCTTATTGATGCAGATGTATTCATTGTTATAAAAATGGAGAGCCTTTCCCCCTATCTTTTTGTGATATATGCTCTGAAGATCTTTTTTTTCCTAATATTCTAATAAATGAATTTATCTAATATTTCAAAATGAAGAGGTAGAATTGGTAATGTTTATGCAGGGTCTTGCCAGACTTTGACTGGCTTATATTAAAAATGATGCCAGGCAAATAAAATTAATCTTAAATTCTTGCTGTCTGACATAGATCCTTACAATAACCAGATTTTTGATATTATCCAAATACTGTAGGACACAGCCACTCAATGGCTGGATTTTTTCTGATATATTGTTAGTAGATAACCAGTGTTGAATCTAACAATTTAAACCTTATTTTTTTTTCTGTATCGCTTAAAGTAATAAATTCTGTCATTTGTATTCTGTTTTGATTTATTATGGATCTTGGGCTACAATAAACATAAATATCACTACTATTGCTGCTGCTATTGCTACTACAATTTCATTTTTTTTAAAAAAATGGCCAAAATGGCATCTTAGCTTTTCAAATCAATTATAATCGTCTAATTTTATATCAAGATAAAAATCAGGACATTTCTTACTTGTTGTGGAAATATTTAGAGAAAGAACCTTGACAAATGGCAGAGAGAAATAGGAAAAGTAGCATCAGATGTAGTACTGAAGGTGGAAATTGTCCCATTGCTATACATGGTGATTCCTAAGAGTGTTTTTTAGCAAGGGAGTAAAGAAGGCCCGGTGGACTGTCCCTCCATTCATTTTCTATCCAAGACAAAATATTTCCGATGCTTTAGAATGCAAGTTGCTTCTTATCTGGGAGTTAGATTCATTTAGGTCAGCAGCTAGCCAAACTAAAGTCTTCTTTAAATTGAACTGGGCTGCTTAAGGCTAAATGGACACAGCCGTGCAGTTTTCTTTGTAATGTATGTGGCCAGAGATAAGAATCATGGATTTTCTTAAAATAAAGAGCACAATAACTTAATGTAATGTTTGGATATATCTTATATCAATGACTTGCAACTTGTGCAGTGAGGACCACTGGTGTTCAAAAGGGTACTGCAAATGGTAAAGGTGTCAAAATAATAACAATAACAACAACAACTACTATAACAATAGTATAGTAACAGTAGTAGTAGAAATACGGTGATTGGTGGTGATAATAATGATGACCAAAATATCAGAAAGTTGCCAAATTGCATAAGATTTTGCTGCTGTTGTTCAAAATGTCATACCATTTCAGATGGGAACACCATCTTCAACTTCAACCATTTGTTTTTGTTTTAATAATTTACTACTATCATTCCACAGATGCCATCAAAGTCAAAAGGAACACATGCCCAGCCCATGAGCTCATGGTTGCCAATCCCTGTCCTATGTGATTGTCTTGGAAAACATAACCAAGTAGTGGTTTACATGACAGCAAAAGCTGTCAGGTGCCTTTCATTTATATTTTTTGTTTCTTTTTTTTATAAAAAAAATCCTAGTTTAAAAAAAGGAGAGTGGTAAAGCCTACTCTCCGGGTGTGTTATAAATATTAGCTGAAACAGAAATGGAAAACGGAATGGAAAAGAAAATATGTTAGCTCTGTTTGTACATAAGAATGTATAATTATCATCACTGGATGTCCCCCATAGTCCAATTTGGCTTTTTTAACACAGAGACCAGCAGGCTAAACTCCTCTGCGTTTTGAAACAGGGTTCTTTCTAGTTGCAAGAAAAATCTTGTTCTCTCCTCTCCTCTCCTCTCCTCTCCTATCCTATCCTATCCTATCCTACCCTATTTCCCTTCTTTTCTTGATCAGGAGTATCAAAGACATTTACATAACATTAATTGTAGAATACATTTATACAATGTCTGCAATCCTGTGTTCTCTTTGTCGCAGGATTAGGGTCAGACTTCATCCGTGCAACAATTCTGACTTACATACTGCCAGCTCTGGTGTTGCTACTCTGTAACAGGTAGTTATGGAAGCCTCAACCATCTTTGTCACAACCTATTTTTAAATTTAAAATTTGAATAGAAATTCAGAAACAAGTTATTGTGATGTTCTTCAGAAAGCTGGTCCACCTATAAAGGTCCACATTATGACTATGTACGAAATAGTGGTTCTATAATTTTCTTGATGTGGGCTACAGAAACCTGGTTAGCAGTACAACTGGATAATCTGCGGATGTAATGAAATGTGTGGGCGTTGCGGGAGGGGGTAAGAGGGTGGGGAGAGAGGGGAGGCAACAAATGGCATTTCCTTCTTCTCCTTCCCAACACAGAATAAAATTTCTAAAGCTGATATTAGCTGAATATCCTATCCCTAATGAAAAGAGTCTTTGTTTTGCCCAGAGGACAGAATCTGTTCAGTATTTGGTATGAAATCGTGAAGCAATCTTGGCTGTGGCATTTTTTGTCCACATCCCTGAGAGCACACCTCACAAAAGAAATGGGTATATGGTGCTGGGATTTTTTTTTAAGCAAACACACATTTCTATTTTCCAGATGATACATAAAAATGCTGTTCCTTTGTGATTGCAAATGGGTGTTTTTAAATGATCCTTTTATTTTTCTGACTATTTTAATGGCAGGCCTTGGGCCAGATATGGTTTGGATAGATATGCAAACTGCCAATTTCCTTGCTCACTTTTTTAATATGAATAATATCTAGTTATAGTGTCCACTGTAATATGAAATGTTCAAGGACTGGGGTTCCCCAGCTAAGCATATACAAGTGTTACTTAGGGTTTTGTTTTTGTTTTGTTGTTGTTGTTTTTTAAAAAGGGGGAAATGAAATACCTGATTGACTTGGTTGCATTTAATACTTACTGTTGCACTTGGTCTACAATTCCAGAATAAATGTCTAATTGTTTTTAACATCTGTATTACTAATCTGTGGACAGTGTAGTAGTGGTTAGGTATCATTTTAATGAAACTTCAGATCCTTTTTAATGTTTCACCATTCCAGCTCCCAAATTATATTCTTGGATTCATAACATTTTGCAAGAGTACTGTACATGTATGAATGCAGTTTAATGGATATTTGGCATTGTATTAATCCTTTCCAATGCAAATATATTTTCCTTTCATCTGAATATAGAAATTGTTTTTCAACCCGATTATTTCCTGATACTTCATTCTTTGATTTAAAATCAAAGCATATGATACAGATGCTATTACATTTTCAAACTAGCAATAAAGTGTATTCCTTTATTTTATAACATTTGAATGCATTATTTAAATGACCCCTGAATGTATCTTTCCTGAATGATGGAGATTTTATTAAACAGATGGAACAGGAAATAGCTTTTTCATATTAATAGGGATGTAGTTACATCACTGTCCTCAGAATGGTATACCTCTAAAGCCCTTATTGGAGATCAAATTATTGCAATGACATCATGTAAAAATAGAAGCTATAGTTGACTAAAATTAACTTTTTAGAGGGGATAATTATACGATCATTATTTCCTTATCCATCTCATCCATCTACTGTCCAAAATAGATTTTTGGTTTCTGTTAAATATAAATTGAACAAACACTTTGCTTCCAAAACAGAATTTTTATTAGAAACTTAACATTTGAATTATGATTATTTTTGTTTTGACAGGAGAA
The DNA here is from genome assembly GCF_001527695.2 of Protobothrops mucrosquamatus. Classification (NCBI taxonomy): domain Eukaryota; kingdom Metazoa; phylum Chordata; class Lepidosauria; order Squamata; family Viperidae; genus Protobothrops; species Protobothrops mucrosquamatus. Next base: position 17,011 of record NW_015391235.1, read on the forward strand.
TTTAAGCAATACTATCACATTTAGAGAGCAATTCTTTACCACTATTATTCTAGCTCCTTTTTTCTATATTACATTGTATATTGTTGTGATTTTTAGACATTACTGTATATTTTGATAATACTGTGATAAGTATTTATACTTTTTTTCCTGTTAATTAGTTTCACATAACCACATTTTTAAAAAAGATGGTACTGATCATCCTTTGAAAACAAACATATCTTTCAGGTTTCTGCCAATTAATGACTTAATAAGAACGAGAAAAGATACTCTAGATTCCTGCTTCATTTTTGTTACCAAACACAGGTTAACAAAGCCATATAACAACATGGAAAGTATAAAATTGGGCAATTTCCCATTCTGAACGAATACATCAACTAATCCCACTTCATCAGTCCTACAATTATATGCTAGCGGGCAACATACATGAAATTATTACTTAGATATTGACATGGATTTCCCTTGCAAGCTTCCAAAAGGACAAAAAAAAAGCAGAAAAAGAAAGCAAGTATTACTTAAATAGGTATTTGATACTCTCATACAGAAGCCTTAAATAATTTCAGGGAAAATTCTAAATAGCATGTACATTATTATGTACATCTATATCCCTCTAATACTGAGTGTATCTGATTTTTTTAAGGACAATTGTGATGTTCCACATTGAATTATTAAGTAAAAATATTCAGTTATCAGATAGTTAATTAAGTGGAACTGACTATATTCATTAAAATATTTGTTCCAAACAAATGTATTTAACATTCAGATATTATGCAGAA
>NW_015391235.1:19892-22402 GCF_001527695.2 Protobothrops mucrosquamatus
CAGGCTGAAGCACACAACAATTATAATTTATTATTACAGAGATGGTGTAGGGTTTTTTCTTTTTTTGTGATGACAGTAGAAGCTCGTTATTTGGCTTATCAGCGGACAGTCTGTCTGACTGATTAAATGGCTGCTCTAATTAAGAGAAGACCAAAAAGCCTTAAAGTGATATTAAAATACCATCCCAAAGAAAGAGGCACGAAGTTAACGCCACAATACACTTTTATGGAAACTCTTTTATCTTTTCTCGTTGGTATTTATTAGTTTCTGTGTTAAGGAGAACAAAATAATAAAAAGGCTGATGCTCGTGGGCAGGGTGTCAACGCTGCAAATACTGTACATTCTTGCTTTGACAATATGCAGAACTGTCTGGTATTTTTATAGTTAAACCAGGCAACAGGGAAAAGGGAGGAGAATAAGGATAGCCCGGGAAAAAGAAACCGGAAGTAAATCACATCTTCCAAGTTAATTGGAAGATGTGAACCATGACCCCAAAATAGAGGCAGGGAAAAATGCTTGGAATGTATGCGTAACGGAAGAGAAGCCAGACCTAAGCATTTCCACCATGCTGTACTGACGTCTCTGTAACTTTAATAAATGTTTTTAGGAGAAAATATGCCTGAAAGTCCTTTTAAGTGTTTCGTTAATCAGACACATGACATAGGGTATATTTGAATCAGCTGGACGCCCTTGTGTTCTTGTCGCCAGGCAAAATTTCTTGTGACACAGAATCTACCAAAACGTTGAACTGGTTCTGGTTAAGTTCTGTTGATGGCTTTCAAGCAAGAACTTCCAAAATGATCACCCTAATACAGCTCTCCAATTGATCTGCTCATATCAAGAGCTTTAGAGAGAAAAAAGAAGGTAAATGACATACGCCCACTAAACAAGCCATCATATTTATCATGAGGTCATCAAACAAACAACAGTGCATTCAAAAAGTATTCAGACGCACAGACCCCTTTCACATTTGTTATGCTGCAGCCTGATTCTACAGTTGTTGAAATTCATTTTTTCGTCATTAATCTATACTCAGTACCCCACAATGACAAAGTGAAAAGAGAATTTTAGAAATGTCTGTAAGTTTATTAAAAAAGAAAAGTTAGCTTCATCATGTTGATGGAGAGAGAATGGAATCAAACAGCTATATTGGGGGTGAGATAAACTAGGTTTTTTTTAAAGATTGTGCAATGCTAATTTTCAAATCTCTTCAGGCAGACCCGCCTCTAGTGATTCAGCTATGGTAGCAATCTAGCTATATTTCAGATCTAGATTTAAACCAGATATTAAGTGAGGTTGGCTGTCCTCATTCTCAGGGAGGCCTAGGTAGAATATTAGAAGAAAGCTCTCTCTGTGACTTATTCAAAGACATAATAATAATAATAATTTAATTTATATACCGCCCTTCTCCCGCAGGACTCAGGGCGGTGCACAGCATATTAAAACAGGTACAAATACAGAATACAAAAAATATAGACCCCTATAAAACCAAATTAAAAACCAAATATTAGAAGCTGTTATTCCTATTAAAAGTATTCTTAAAATCATCCCTAAATAAAATCCTCCCTAGGTCAGGCCCGCTTGCTGGAAAAGCCATGTCTTGAGGGCATGGCGGAAAGTAAGGAGATCCGGAATCGTCCGGATCTCGGGGGGTAGTTCGTTCCAGAGGGTGGGGGCACCCACAGAGAAGGCCCTCCCCCTGGGGGTCGCCAGCCGACATTGTTTGGCCGACGGCACCATCATTAACCCTTGATATTCAGGATTGAATTCAACTGTGGGAGCTCTATGGGAAACTTTGATATTGCTCAACCCAACCTACTTTGCACAGTTTGGAGCATTACATCAGCTTATAGCAATAGCAATAGCACTTAGACTTATATACAGCTTCACAGTGCTTTACAGCACTCTCTGAGCAGTTTATAATGTCAGCGTATTGCCGCCAACAGTCTGAGTTCTCATTTTACTGACCATGGAAGGACGGAAGGCTGAATCAACCTCGGGCCCAGTCAGGTTCAAACTCCTGACTGTGGGCAGAGTTTGCCTGCAGTACTGCATTCTCACCACTGCGCCACCAGGGCTTATACATTATGCCATTATGCCTTTAGGTGGGTAAAGACAGATTGCCAGACTTTCCTAGAAATGGGAGACAGGAGGCATGATTTCTCTGTTGTTGTGCCTGTCTTGAGCAATCCATACTCTCTGATATCTAGATGACCTTCATTATTTTTTTTTAACTTTTTATTTATAAAACAATTAAAAAAAACATTGGATTTGACGTGACATTCCAGTATATACATTCTTATCAGATTACACCATATTTTACAATCAATTCATTATCTCTACATATACATTAAATTTTATATACATTATCTATTCTAAAGTAACATACATTTCTATCTTAACATTCGTCTTTAATCCCAGCCGTCCTTTTCAAATTCCTCCAGCGGTAAAATTTATCCCAGGTTTCAAAAAAAATTGATCCACATTTATCTTTTAGTATCATTGTGAGC
>NW_015391235.1:24023-28469 GCF_001527695.2 Protobothrops mucrosquamatus
CAGCCCACAAACAACAGCAGATCTACCTGCAGACCAACACACTGCATCATCACACAGCACTCCTTTTTTGGAAGACTTAGAGAGCAATCCCATCCTCCTTGGGGAGGAAGAGATTATTGTTACATTTCTTTGCACAGGTGTGCCTCAAATACATTCACACAGCATTGCAAAACTGTTGCCCAAGAAGACTGCTGATTCAAGGAGAACAATAGCGAGGGGTAGCGGGGGGGGGGGGAAATCAAATGAAAATATAGATAGCATCATGTGGAAAGGCAGATCAAATGCCTGGAAGCTTCATACTATTTGCACTAGCCTTATTTTTAATGCCTCTAGCTAGATTTCTAACCTGGTTGTTTTCAGTAGGCCTTACAGAGGGTTTTCAGATTTTCAAATCTCTGAGATGGATGCTAATGGCAGGAGCACCCCCCTCTCAAAAAAAAAGGGGGGGAATGAAGGCTATGAAAAAAAGACAGAATGATAGTGATCAAATCCCTGCACCATTTTTAATATGCAACTTAACTTTCTTTACCCCTCCCTCCCCTCCAATTCCCCTATATATAACCACACTGTTTTATAAATCCTCGATGGATTTAATTTTAAAAGCAGAAATCAAAAAAAAATTGTTCTGTAATATAGAAAGGTAGAGAGTGGGGCACTCTCCTTAGTTATACCTGTGTCATGTACCATATTTCCTACAAATGGCAAGATAAAGTTGGTCAGTTCGGGCCAATATTCCAGACGTGCAACCAAAACCTAGTTTTACTGCAAGCATGTTCATGCAATTCAATGCAAGCTACCCTCTCTAATCAAGAAATTACCTTGCTAGCCGACATCCCATTGTCTAAATTCCCCCCATTAGGAGGTACATGCAATACACCGGCACACACAAACATACACACACACACAAAAGAATAAGACACATACATCTGTTCTCTTTTCTCCAATGTTTTTTTTCTATGTTGGCACTGTAAAAAATCCAAAAGAACAATGGAACAATTTAAAGGATATAGGCCACAAGAACTGGTCAGCTTTGACAATAAAAGTCAAAATCAAAACTGATTTTGGAAGAAGAGCATAAAATAGAATGGAGAAAAAGGAGAGGCAATTTCAGAATGAAAAACTCATCTCACTATTCTGTGTAGCAATTACTATATGTAGTTCTACAGGCATGATACTGTTGGGAGTAACACATGAACAGATTTTACATTTAATAAGACTTTTATTTATTTATTTATTTATTCATTTATTTATTCATTCATTCACGTTCCTGAGCCACCCATCTCCCGCAGTACGGTGTCTTCTAACTATGTTGAATTGTCATTTCCATAATCTCTGACCAGTAGAGATTTCCATTTTCACTACCTCTGTTTTGCCAGTTGATTAAGAACAACTTTGTAAACAAGCTTTTGATCCTATTGCTATTTTGGACTTTTCATAATTTTGGCTTTTAGTGCCGCTTTTAAAGGATATTGCTATTGCTATCTTCCTTTGTGTTTGTATTTATGTTAACCAACCTTTGGAGGGTAAAAGTAAGATATAATTCTCTGGTAAAATGTTGTATGCTTCCAATATAAAATTCCCTATTTCTAGCCCTTGTCATAGATGTAATCATCCTTAGAAACAGAAACCCAGGATGTGTATATATATATATTTATTTCATTTTAAATTTAAACTTATCAGCTCTTCAACTCCAGTGAAATCTAAAGAAATAGAAATAGATAACATAGATATAGATGTATCATAAGTACTCAACACTAAGCATACAGGAGTTACTGCCCATCTTCCATTTCAAATTCTATTGTATTGGATACAACAATTTGAAATTCCTTACTGAAGGATATTCCTCAGAGTCTATTGATGGCTACCATTCATGAAGGCTATATATGACTTCCAAGATATCTCCACACAAAGGTAGCTATGGAACATGAGCGAAAGGGTGCTGTTATCCTATCCTTATGCCTGCTTGTGAGATTCCCTGAGACATCTGCTTCATGACTACTGAGAACAGAAAAGCAGCCTTTGGTTTTATCCATTGTAGCTCTTTTCTTGCTGTTAGATATGTGATCATTGACAGGAGCATAGTTAATAACTATGTTGTACTAAAAAGCAGTATGCAAAGACTGTAAAAATCAGCCCTTCTCTCCTTTCCTTGGCCACTCTGTGCCTACAGTCCACCAGCTTCCAAAACTCCTTTGTCTAGTTTATAAACCTAAATATCTCTAAATGGTTTAATTCTTTTTATTTATCCTTTCTTTTACCTATCCTTTCCGCATACTTTCTTTATATATCCTTCCTCTAGGGCAGGGGTCTTCAAATTTGGCCCTTTTATGACTTGGAACAACCTGCCTCCAGAAGCGATGAATGCTCCAACACTGGAAGTTTTTAAGAAGAGACTGGACAGCCATTTGTCTGAAATGGTATAGGGTTTCCTGCCTGAGCAGGGGGTTGGATTAGATGATCTTCAAGGTCCCTTCCAACTTTACTATTATTATTATTATTATTATTATTATTATTATTATTATTATTATTATTATTATTATTATTATGGACTTCAACTCCCAGAATTCCTCAGCCAGCATGCCTGGCTGAGAAATTTTGGGAGTTGAAGTCCACAAGGCATAAAAGGGCCAAGTTTGAAGACCCCTACTCTAGGGCCCACCTTCCGTCATATCATTGACTAATTTGTTTATTTATTTATTGCATCAATTTAGTAGCTTCTTCAATCACCAAAGTAATTCTAATTTATATAGAGAAACTTGCTTTTCAGTTCTTCCACCTTTGGAAACTTCTTTCCTGTTTCTTGAACAGCTGGGAACTTTCTTGCTTACCTAGTATCCTTATCCATTCCTTCTCTTCCTACAACATAATCCTGTGTGCTTGTAGAATCCCTATCAAGTTTTCTCCAATCCGAATTGATTTCTCATAAAAAAAAAAAAAACCCTTTGTCAGCATTTTGTTGCTGACACCTTGTGCTTAACAACATTGGAATGTTTATTAATATGCCAGGACATCACAGTAACTCAGCTCACAGATGACCAATTATCCCAACTGTAAAATGCTTCCAAAACTCATAGTGGGTGATATTCCAACATCATTTGAGCCAGAGATTAATATTAATATATCAATAAACCGGCCTTGTCATTTTGGTCTTCTCCCAGATCTCACTTGGCTGGTGTATTTAATCAATGCCCCAACCAGTTTACCTAAAAAAAAAAGCTCCTATGTGAGTCCTCAATATTCTCCACCATTGTTGGCCTCTTGGCCCGTACATAAAATACCTTTGGCTGATTGGAATTTTAAGCTGCAGCACAAGCCAAGCACGTGCGGATGCGCTAAATTGTTCAAACGCATCGCCTTGTTGTCCACAATTTATCAGCTGTGGCCATTTAACTCACACTCACTTGANGCTTGCTACTTGGAATGATGTTTTGTGCCTGATCTCAGGACAAAAATATGGTTGGTAGTTAGATGTAGATGCAGTGGATCTCCTGGGAGTACAGAATATTGATTTATGTCAAGTGAGACCATTGGATGGAAAGCCCACGATTTGCCACCAAGCAAGGCACATATCCTGCTCTTATCCTGTCCTACATTTAAAGGAGATCCATCTCCTTATTTTTAATATAGCTTGAGATAGATAATTAGCAAGGAATGTCCAGATAGATTTTTCTAAGTATTGGTATTTAGGAAATAATAATTGAATGACTACTATCAGGAAACTACCAGGCCAGTGAATGAAAACCTTGGGACAAATTATTTAAGTTGAAAATGTACTTTATTCTAATCCTCATTTCTTCTGCATTTACGGATCTAACAATTATTACAGAGAGGATGGCAGGAGTTTATGATACTACTACGAACTATATGAGGAGAGTGAATATACAGAATAACAGAGTTGGAAGGAATCTTAGATGTCTTCTAGTCTGACACACACACACACACACACACACACGCACGCACACCGCTGAGGCAGGAAACCCTATACCATTTCAGACAAATGGTTGTCCATTTGTTCTTAAAAATCTCCAGTGTTGGAACACCTACAACTTCTGGAGGCAAGTCATTCCACTGATTAATTGTTCTGTCAGGAAATTTCTCCTTAGTTCTAGGTTGGTTCTCTCTTTGATCAGTTTACATCCATTGCTTCTTGTCCTGCCTTCAGGTGCTTTGGAGAATAGCTTGACTCCATCCCTAAAGAAGTACACTCATCTAATTAAATGGATTGGCGGTATCTGCAGGATAAACAACAGCCCACAAACAACAGCAGATCTACCTGCAGACCAACACACTGCATCATCACACAGCACTCCTTTTTTGGAAGACTTAGAGAGCAATCCCATCCTCCTTGGGGAGGAAGAGATTATTGTTACATTTCTTTGCACAGGTGTGCCTCAAATACATTCACACAGCATTGCAAAACTGTTGCCCAAGAAGACTGCTGATTCA
>NW_015391236.1:0-2481 GCF_001527695.2 Protobothrops mucrosquamatus
GCCTCTCTCCATTTTCCTTCCCTCTGTAATATTCTAAAATGCGCCCGGATACTCAAAATACTGCGGTAGCGTTTGCTAGTTACACTGGCCCCCTGGTTTGCAAAGTCAGCTACTGTGAAACCAATCTAGGCTGAGTTTTTTTTGCTAATACTTGATCTAGAAGGCAGCTTGAGCGGAAGAAGGTTATTCAGAAAAGGGGAAAAAAAAAAACACTTGAGGCTTTTGAATAAAGGAGTTCACAAGAGTTAAAGGTTTTCCTCTTCCTCTTTCTGCAACCTCCCAGGTAAACTCGTAGTAGAGCTGCTCTGAAACAAATGGGCTGCAAAAATGCATTCAGTGTATCTGTGGTTAATGACTCTTCAAATTAGCTTTCCTAGGCCAAGAAAACTGCAGGACTTGTTGGAGAATCGGACAACGATTGAACAGAGGAAAAAAAAAATACTAATAGGCCAGAAAGGTATATCATCATCATCATCATTTAAAATGTACTGTAAACAAAGTTTACAGAACTTGATCTTCTAATTTTAACATTGTTGTAATTATTGTTTTCAAAAAACAGGAATAAATCTTAGAAGCTTAAACAAATGCATCTTACTAAAAACAAATATTATTGAGATCCTGATAGAGCTATGTATCCAGCTTAACAGCTAAATAAGTCTAAAATATTAAAATGATTCCACTATTTTGGCAACCAAGAGTATTTTATTCTTCATCAGACTACATGAAAATGGGAGGGGGAAATAGGGAAGGAGTATCTATGGTAGCAAATATTAAAACTGTCCTGTCTGCATTTATTTATACTCTTAAGAATGGAATATGGGAGACTTTATAGATAGAATCTCTCGTCTTCCAGTTGCACATAGGACTTTCAAATGCAAACAATGATAAATGACCGATGCTAGTCAAAGTACCTAATTTAAATGTTTACCTTCTCCCAAGTTTCTATTTTAAGGCTATGAATGAATACAGGCACAGTGGATACAATATTGTTCAGCTTTCCTCAGTTATCTGCTTCCTTTATTGTCCAGCCTGATTAGGAGTTCTGGAGAACCTAACACTTTAAAGATTATTTCAGGATATTTTCTTTTCCTTAATATAGATTTCCTTACTTACTATATTTGTATATGGGTGGCTACTTTGTAGCTCAGGTGTGCCATGCAGATTTGGCCAATATCAGAAGGAAACCTAAATTTCATATCTCTGCCCAAAGACCCTTTTTGTCCTTTAAATCCATAACAAACCAACATACATGCTGCCTGTTGCATGTATCCCTTAAAAAAGTAAATATACAGGAGACATATGCTTCTTTCTTAATTAAATCAGCTTCAGAAGAAATCCAGAAGATATTCTCACTTTATTGAATTCTTAGTAATAGCTGATAACCAGGTCCTTGTTCCAGGTGCCCAAGGACCTCATCTGATTGGCTGGAACCCTCTTCCTTATCCAGGCTCTTACCAGAACTTCCAGAAGAATTGTTTTAAAATAAGTTTTCCCCAGTGTTTTTTATCTGTCAGAAGAGTGTCTTATAGAAATGAGTACCTTATAGGTGATGCACAAATTTTAAATCACAAAAAATATATAGTGATTGAACCAACTTAAAAAAAAAAAGCTTTTGCAGGTATTCCTCATTTACCACTGTCTTGTTTATAGATTGTTTGCATTTATGACAGTGATGAAAAAGTAACTCACATTTATGAGTTTCACAGGTCTGTAAAGCAAAATAAAGCTAAAGATTATGAACACAATTGCGGTTTCACTTAGCAGCTGGTTCACTTAATGACCAAATAGGTGGTCCCAACTGTCACTAAATGAGGACTATTTATATTACCATGCTTGCTGCTCTTCCTCACCCTCTTTTTTCCTTCTCTTTCTTTAAATCCAGAGGCAGATATGTAGAAATAAATGCAGCTATGTGTATTTTCTAATTTGTATTGTGCTTTTATTATTGTATAAACTTTTGGAACTAAAAGTTCCACTCATTCTTATAATCATGTATACCTATCCAAATCAGAGTTGAGTTTTAGAAGAATCAAAGGACCTTTTCTGTCATGCACCTTGTTCTATGGTGGCTTTGAAGAAGTAACGTTTTCATATATATTTTATACTTCCCAACAAGGTTTGATCAGTCTGTCAAAATTTAGCTAGTTACATTTTGGCCTTTTTCTTGCACCACCTGATATTTTTCCAGTTGATTGTCATTGCTTTACCCAGTTCAAATGGAATAATCTGTTTCTTTGATAACTACAGCTCGTATCTTCTTCAAAGTCTACATTTTGGTACTTTTTTCAAGACGTATAATTTGAAATCTTCCTGAGAAAACCTTTCTTCTTCCATGCCCTCCTCTAGAAGGATCTCATGTATGCTTATTATTATTATTATTATTATTATTATTATTAATTTAATTTATATACCGCCCTTCTCCCGCAGGACTCAGGGCGGTGCACAGCGTATTAAAAACAGTACAAATACAAAGCATAAAAA
>NW_015391236.1:5236-11714 GCF_001527695.2 Protobothrops mucrosquamatus
GGGAAATCGCGCAAGGCCAGCAGATCTGGCCTTGAGTACATCCCCTCAAATTTGGTAAGTCCAGCAGCGGGGCCGGGGGAGAAAGACAGTCCTCGTAAAGTTAATCCTTGGCAAGTGGTAGGAGTAGGCCTAGGTTCGGGCCCAAAGCAGCCAGTTCTTCAAACCCCCAACAGGCAAGTCAGTAGCCGAAAGCAGGCCATATACATCTGTTTATATAAATACTCTAATACTATAGTATTTCTCTAAATCATGGTATTACACCATCATCGGCAGTGTCTACTAGTAACAGTCTACTAGCATTAACGTACTGATTCATGTTTAATTAATCATGTTATATATCAGTGATGGCAAACCTTTTAGAGACCGAGTGTCCAAACTGCGACCCAAAACCCACTTATGCATCGTCGAGTGCCGGGTGGGTGTGGCCCATTGGGTGGGCGTGGCCAATTGGGTGGGCGTGGCTGCAGTGGTAATGGCAGATTGGGTGGGACTAAAAAGTTCAATCAATTCTAACTTTGCAAGATCTTTTTTCCCCCGCGAGAAGTTGAAATTGACTGATTGATTGAACCTTTTTTTTTTTTTGCACATGGTGGGGGAGGCCTAAAGCGAAAAGCTTTTATAAAACCCAGCTGAAGGCCTAGGACTGGGGCGACGGCACGCGTGCCCACAGAGAGGGCTCTGAGTGCCGCCTCTGGCACCCGTGCCATAGGTTCGCCACCACTGTTATATATCTTAATGGGAGCGCAATGGCTCAGCAGTTAAAGATGCCGAGCTTGTCAGCTGGAAAGCTGACAGCCCAGGTTTGAGACCCAAGCATTGTGCGATGGGGTGAGCTCCCGTCTTCATTCAAGCTGCTGCCTACCAGCAGATTGAAAGCATGCAAATGCAAGTAGATACCGGTAAATAGATATCACTTCTGTGAGAAGGTAACAGCATTTCATGTGCCTTGGTGTGTAGTCAGGCTGGCCACCAGACAATGCTGTCTCCTCAGCTAAGAAATGGAAATGACTGCTGCCCCCTAGAGTCAGACATGACTGGACAGGGGAAACTTTTACCTTTTTCTTTATCTATGTTAAATTCTAACATAGAGATCTCTAGGAGTTTCCTTTTGTAGATTAATTCTGGTTCATAAATATGTATATGGTATAATTTTACATTAGTGTAATAAAATGGTTTGGAGGTCTTTATGCCTGTCTGAAAGATAATTTATAATTCCAGCAAATAGATATTGATGAAATAATATCTTGTTTTAAAACTGTTACTTTTTGGCAAGTCTCCTATGCTTTTTACAACCTTGTAAGAAACTGGTTGCAGATTCAAATACATCATCTCTGTTGTTCAGTATTAAGAAAATTCATTACCCGATACATGTTAAGAATTTTCTTCTGCCTCCTTTTTTTTTCTTCCTGAAAATATAAATAATTGCATTTATAATTGTGTATACTGTATATGTGCACGCACACACACACACACACACATTAACATATATTTTATTATCCAAGTGCAGATATTTTCTTTTTCCTATCACAAAACTCCTCTCTTAAAAATTATACTTTCTGCAAAGCAGAGGGGGAAAGGATATTATGAATATTGGCTTGAAGATTGGCTAGGAATGCTCATTACTCTGCTGGATGCCGCTACGCCCTGTCTGAAGTGCTTAGAGAGAGAAATCAAAATTCTTCCCAGGAAGTTTAAATAATCTCACTTTGTTGCACCAGATGAGTTAAAAAAGCTTGCCAACCAGGAAGCAGAGAAAGCATATTTATGGCATCAATACCACGTTCAGGTTTTGTGCAGCCAAAGCCAATTGCAAGTTCTTTTTGAATAGAGTGACAGTGAACTGATTTTGCCTAGTTGTACCAATGTGGAAATTTTAGTTGAAGCTTGCCTTAAAAAAGAAAAGTTTAAAATGTTGTGTCCGATTACTTTTAGAAAGACATATCTTACTAGACCTTCTGGTTCTCTGAAAATGCAAAGATTAATTCTTGAATAAAATAGTTGCTTACAAATATTCATCATGGTAGTTTCCCTTTATATTACGAGAATAGCATCAAAGAAAGCATGCAAGGTATTCCTGCCTAACAACCCCCCCTCCGCACTCACACACACACACACACAGAGTGAAAATCTGTTGCCCATTCTGTTTATTGTAAGACATGATCTGAGAGAACTAAGAATTCTCCTGCACAACTTTTTGATTCTTTGAAGGAATACTATATACTTTGAAACCATAATTGTTTTCAGCTCGACCACTCCAAACATCCATCTATCTTACAATCTCTAAACCCCTCTTAGATAGAGCAAATCATGAAAGCAACTGAAGGCTAAAAGTATTTTTATTGAGATTAGTTATACTGTAATAACAGAATCTTGAAAATCTGACTTGTGCTGTATCTCCTCCATTTTGGTGAATTAGGAAGGTATCTGCCTGACTTGTTTTATGAACATTATCTGGCCATTCTGAACTTTTTTTAAAAAAATGCTTCATTCCCCCTTTCTCCTGGTCTAGGTTTTGCACCTCTCCATCAAGATCATCTTCCTTAATTTCTATGCTATTCTGGATGTTGCTAGACTTTCATAATCAAAGATTGGAAGCTTTTCTCATTATTTGTGAAAACATACACCTTGCCCCCAAACCAAAATGCCACATTTTAATTTTATGGAATATTTTTCTTAGCAAGCAGATACTGTTTTCATCTGGACATTATCAACAATAATAATAACAACTGCTGATTGACCCCAATCTTTTAGTGATATAGTTGTGTCTTTTGTTTTGTTTTGTTTTTCTAAAAAAAAACTTTAGGAGAGTGGCTGGTATGATTTAATTAGACATTGTGTGAAGAGTTACTTTGAAACCATTCTCAACTATTTCCTTAGAACTGATGCCTAATAATTCCATTAGAAAATCTGTAGTTCTAATATGATAGTATGGGGAAAAAGTCATTGCTGCCATTTTTTTTTAAAATGTCATATTATGTAATGTTTATCATTTAGATCTTCCATGATACAAACAATATGTTTTTATGGGAAATACAATTTCATCTGCTTGATTATACCAATTGCTCTTTTTTATACTTTTAATATAGTTTTAGTATAATACATTAATTGAAAGTTTTAGAAGATTATCTATAAACTGTATAGCTAGAATTGTCAATCCCAAGTTATAGATGGCTGCACTATAGTCTTAGAATATATTCAGTGTTACATTTTATTCCATTAGTGCATCAAAGTTCTACTTGAAATGCTCCCAGTGGCAGAAATGAGACAGATTATTTTCTTTCCCAATTTTTGCTCTTCTAGCTTCTGGCAAGAGTTCCCAGAAGAGTTGAACAGGTTTCCAGCAGGGGAATGGAGGGAGAGATGAGGAAAAAAATGAACACAAATTGATTGCCAATGAAAATGCTGTTAGGTTAGAAGGTGGATCCAATCCATAATGTCATGCTTATTGTTTTATTTTTAGCACTTCTCTAAACTTAGCTTCATACAACACTAGGAGATATGATTTCTTAATATAGCCCAGTATTATGTGAATCCAGGTATTCCAATTTGTAAATCATGGTTTTTAGCTTAGCATAGAATGTGCAATCTATATCACAAAAGTGGTTATACTTAGTTAAACAAGCAGCAGTCAAGTACAGCATATAGCACAGTCTAATATTTGTAATACTAAGTTTTAATTTTTTTACAAATATCAATTTATTGCAGAGTTTAAGGAAAAAATAAGTAGAATAGAAGACAGAGTCTATATATCAGCCTATAAAATTGCTCCAAACAAAAGGACCGCTTCATCAAGAGGTGATGTGAGAGGTACTTTTCCAGAAGAAAATTACAAGAGGACTTCTCTCACTGACAATGAGAACAAGAGAGTAAGAAGATACAATTTTAGAACTCAAACTGCCCTAGAGCCAAATAAATATGCTGAGTCAACCTTCAGCTGGTTTGGATTGAACTCCTGGCAGTGAGCAGAGTTTGCCTGCAATACTGTATTCTAGCCACTGCGTTCCACAGCTCTTGATTTTTCCATCTTTGCCTTAAGATTGCCTTAAAAATCTGGCTATTCCCCAAGGCTTTGGAGTAGCATGGATAGATCCCCATGTTTGAGATTTCTGGATTGATGTATATCTGAATTGCACTCTTATAAGTATCTTGTAATTCTTTGGGCAGTTACTTTTGATTGAATTTCTATTTTTTCATTGTTTTTCTTTATTTTGTGAGTTTCCCAGTGTTAGAGTTGAACAGGTTCAAAATCAAAAAAGAAACCAATAAATACTTTAAAAATAATAAAAAATTGGCTATGCCATGGCCATGATCAGAGATTCTAATTACTCTAACAAAAGACAAACTACTAATCATGGCCCTTTTAAAAAATTGCTAACCCTATTATGCTCACAACTTTCTGCTTTGAAAGGTGGAAGAAAGAACATGAGTATTATCATTGCCTGTGATTTTATCCTAACCTACATGGAAAATAAAATAGACAAAGTGGAAGTAATAGAAAAATTATTATACAGTATAATACTAGAATCTTTAATATCAATAGAAAATAAAGATGAGTGAAATCAAATGATAATTTTAATTTATGACATGAAAAGTTAATGGGAAAATATCAGTGCATGAATGGAAAATCCTTAAATAAAGAAATACTATAAACACAATTTCAAACAATTCCAAAGAAGTGGAGGGAGGATTGGAAAAGTAACAATAGAAGAGGCTTATGTGATTTTGTAAAAATATTAAAATCAGAAAGGACACATTAAGAGGTGGAAAGAAGAACAGGTCACAATGCAAAATGTATGCAGATAGCCTAAATTTGTAGAAGTGTTACCAAAAAAGCTAATACTCAAATGTGACCAATTCTAAGGTTACTGGAGGGTGTTAAGAACAAAAAGGGGTTTTAAAATATTTTCTTCAAAATAAAAGGAAGATACAAGAATCAGTATACCAGCTGCTCAGTGAAAGATCATAGAATTCTAAGTGATCACAAGCTGAATATGAGTCAGCAGTGTGACAGGGCTGATAAAGTGGCAAATTTAGGCTGCACTAATATAAAGATATTTTCTAATTCATGACAAGTAATGCCATTCCACTACATTTTGCATCAATCAGAAAAGTATTATGACCTGTTCGGGATGTCAGAATGACTCAGGGAAACTCAAAACAACTGCAAGTGCAAAAAAGAGCAATGGAGATGGATCAAAAGACTAGAAAATAAATCTGATAAAGAAAGATTGAGACAGTAGAATATGTGCAGCTTTGGGAAAAATGATTGTGGGGAGAATATCATAGTGCTTTTCAAATATCCAAAGGAATGTCCTACAGAAGATGGTCAATGTAACTTTGTTATCTTCCCAGCATTCAGGACATGGAGTCATGCCTAGGTAAGTTACAAGAAGGCATGTTTTGAGGGGAAATTACCTCATGGTAAAAGTAGTTCCATCATTAAACCAATTATCATAGGCAGTTGCAGGCTCCCCTTCACTGGGTCTGTTCAGACAGAGGCAGAACAGCCATTGGAAATGTTTTAATTTTCATTCTAGTACTGAGCAGGGATGGGACTCAGTGACCTAAATGGCCCATTGAATAAATACCTTCCTTAACTAGAAGACTTAATTCAGGGCTTGCAGTCACACACAGTGACCATTAAGGTGTCATGGAGATCTAAATGGTTGCCTGTTTGATCTCCTCCTTTCTTCAAATTACTTTAACTGGAGTAATATTTTGGTGAAATTACTATATGAGGTTTGAAGATTCTTAATAGTAATTATTGTCAAAAGAACAAAAGCAGGTGAAAAATGTAGGATAAAGTGGGATACAATTTTGGGTTATAATATATAGGTGGAGTAATGGAAAAATATGTGACTGAAAGAATTGAAATTTACATTACATTATAATTTTAAATATAATTTTTATAAAATGTACTCTTGATATATGTTATCAGAGAAATTGTCTTCAATACATAAAGGCACTTCAAACTTGTTGTGTTGGTAATGTGAATAAAAACGAACATTTTATCATGCTTGGTGGACATGCAAAGCTAAAATTATTGTATGTAGAAAGATGGAAATATTTGGCACTATCCACCATGGAGGAATGGTGGGCGAAGATGATGAGATCAGATGGGATAGCTAAATTGATTTCTTTGATCAGAGAGAAGACAATATCTCATTTATTGCTGATTGGAAAGTGCTTATAGAATCTATGGAAGAGTTTTTTCAATTTAATTTGAACAAGGAGACTCCTATAAATATGGTCTGGGATGCTGCCAAGGCCTATTCAAGTGGAATATTAATTGCTATGAATAATGCACATAAACGAAAGCAAACACAGACTAGATTAAACCTGGAAAAAGAAATTGGGACTAAAGAAAAATTACTATTGCAACGACCAACAGATATTAACTTAAAAACCTCTATTAAAATGCTTAAAGATCAATTTAATTTGCTAATTGCGGATCAGGTGGCCACCAACTTGAAGTATA
>NW_015391236.1:14437-21328 GCF_001527695.2 Protobothrops mucrosquamatus
ATAATTTAGTTTATCATAACTGGAATCGATTAACATAACTATATATCCATTTTAGCACAGCCAGTGGATAAAATGTTTGATTGGGAGCAGGCAGATCAGAAGTAGCTGAGTAGCTTTGTCAGTCACATTCTCTCTCTACTAGTCTGGGAAGTAAAAGAAAGAAACAATTTATACAGAGCAAGCATGATAGATTATGGTTCAAAACCTTCAATGAAGAAGCCTTAATTGTGCAGTGGATTGATTCAGGCTAGTGATAATACAAGTTTAAATAATTATTTGAAAGTATTTCCAGCTCCTGTTAGATATCTTTGTATCTAAGCCTTGAACAAGAGTAGATAGTATTTGTTATAACAAAACCAAGCTCCAGGAACTTAATTATAAATTTCTGAACTTGCAGTTCATAGTATTTGAATTCTACCCTGTTTTTGTTGGAGCAGATAAATCATTATTATATTAGGGAGGTTTTGTTGTTGTTTTTTTGCTTTGCCCATTGTGTATTCATGGACAACTAACTTCATGGACTTAAATTTAACAGCTGAGAGATGGATTATGATAAATGATATGCTGCACCAAATATTACAGTGCAGATTGCTTTTGTATAAAAATCTAACCAGTATAAAAATCTCACCATGGTATTCAATTCTCTTTCTCTTTAATTATTCACTTCCCCTCATACCTCTAAAGCAGACATGTCAAACTCGCAACATTACATGACATCGCGCAACGTATCGGGACAGTTTTGCCATTGCCGGCAATGGGCTGGGCGTGGCTTCCGTGTGACACGTCCAGCCTGCGGGCCACAGTTTGACATCCCTGCTCTAAAATAAAAAACCATTTTGTAGTCACTGGACATATTGCATCATCCCTCATTCTTTTTGTGCTTCCTGTTTGTTTGACAGGAAGTGATCTGATTATGCCCCATTACCTTAAAATATTTGATTTCTCTATCAATATCTGTAAATGGCTCTCACTTCATAGAATTTTGAGAAAGCTTCATGTGAACCAGGAAATGACTCAGTTATTTAAATCTAATAAAGTGCCTCATGGTAGTGTACTAAATTGTAATCAAAGATTGTGCATTAAGGAAATTTGATGCAATATATATCTAGCATAGTGGACTGAGATTTAATTATATGAATCTGTTAAAAATAACATTGCTATTATGGCTAGTTTTTTCTAGTATGTTAAGGAAAAATAATTCCTCTGCTATATAAGAAGCTACTCAAACAGAAAATAGAATGAAAATTAGTCCTTCAATAAGAAATGAAATTAGGTATTAATGTCCCAAAAAAAGGACAGAAAGCATATGGTTAAGTACCTAGACAAGGCAATGTAATTGTTACAGTTAAATTCCATTTAAAAAATATAAAAATCTTATTTGTGGAACTCTTTTCACTGTTAAGAAACTCCACATGCTTAAATTTTTGAAGTGATATCTTCAAGATAAATTCTCAGTTTCTTTATACCATGGATTCTTTAGCATGGTCATGGTACTGACATGATAGGAAATATTGTTCCCAGAGACAAGGTGGAAAAAATATTTGTTCATGAGATGTACAAATTAATTTTTTGCATCTGGTAATATGAAATGATTTATGCTTATATAAGAGTTCCTTGACCTTTATTCCAACAAATCTCTCACAATCTGGAATGGATGTTTATGGTAATCTTATGCTGCTGCCTCTGGCTTCTAGCACCATTTAGTTACTTCAGGGACTATTTCCCTTGGGTCAGATTGCCTCCTCTTAAATGTCTTCTGGTGCTGTCTACTTAAAATATCAATGTCTGCTTTGCAACATAATGCTTCTTGCTTCCCTTTGACAGCTTTCAGATTTTCTACCAACAAGGTTTTCATTTCAGAGCTTTATTCCCTTCTTAACCTATTGCCAGTTGTCCATTTTTAAACACTGACAGTTTGAAATCTCTCCCCATAGCAACCATAACTAAAGCTGTTGCCACAGTCCAATATCAGTAAAAAAAAATTTAAAAAGGCAAACATTTTGACTATTTCACTACATTATAGCCTGGGATAGATTATACAGAAAATATTGTGAAATGTAAAGTACCAGCTATAAATATTGTATTGTTTCAGAGTTCTGGTTTTGATTCACTGTAATGATCTGAATTTCACATTATAAAGGAAATTCCTGTTTGTTTAAGCTATTTAATTAGTCCCATTGGAATTCATTACATAGCCTCACCAAACTAAATTAATTCAGATGGAAACATTGATAGGGGTAAAAAGGGAGTGAAATTCTAACGTGAAGCATGATAACATAAACAAGTCAGGTTGATATACATGCACACTCATATAAATTACAGGCATTCCTTGACTTTAGTTCACAGATGCAGATTGAATAAAAGGCTGATTCAGAGCAAATTCAGATTATGGATGAAACGCACAGTTTAAAGCTACCCAGTGATTAATATTGGAAACTCAGAAATGGTCTATAATTTGTTAAACCAGATAGATTAAAATTTGTAGGCCAGAAGCATGTGGAGATTTCATAAACAGAAGTTTCCAAACCTTGATTTTAAGACAAAATGCCAATTATTTTGTCTGGATAAAATTAGATAGCATTGATAGGCAATATCAGTTATCTCTAAATTGAGAAATAGATAAACATTCTTCACTCAAAGTATTGTGATTGGATCCTAGAATGTGCTGATCTTCAAATGTAAATCTTCAGGAAAAGGACTGCACTGAAGCAAAACTGAAGTGTCCCTGAAGATTGTAGAACAAAGAGCAAACAGCTGTGTTCTTTGCTTATTTTGTGGAAAGTGGTTTATGCTCACAAGCAGATGCTGTTTCCTTCAAGGTTAAAGCATATTTTATCTATGTTGGGTCCATCAACATTTTCAGTGGAGGTTTAATAGCAATAGTAATAGCACTTAGACTTACAGTATATACCATTTCATAGTGCTTTACAATTTCTTTACAAAGTCAGCATATTGCCTCCAACAATCTGGGTCTTCATTTTACTGATCTTGGAAGGATGGAAAGCTGAGTCAACCTTGAGCCCATCAGGATTGAACCCCTAGCAGTGGGCAGAGTTCCCTGCAATACTGCATTCTAAGCGCTGAGCCACCACAGCTCTTTAAAAAGGCAAGATGGTGGCTAAAGAGCACAACTCAGTCCCACGTCTTCTGTAATGTGTCAGTCTTATATAAAAAAGGGGCTTCAGGCACACCCCCTCAATGATTGTCTTGCCTTTTTTGACACACGCTTCTAGGTTGAATTCAGTGGTTGAATTCAGATACAAGGTTGAAATATGCCGAAACAATGTGATTGGTTTGAGTTCCGCTTTGAACCCAGTCAAATGTAGCTATTTTGGTTTATAAACCATAATTTATGGTGATGGTAGGTAATCTGTAGCCCTATCACACACACCACACACACACACACACACACACATACACACACCAGTTTCTGGTCCACCAATGCCTATCTAGATTTTGATGCTGAAACTCATGAATACAGTTTTATATTGCTTTATTTTTTAATTAAAAAGTATAAAATAAATGCATTAGATCTCTCTGAAGCTAAGGTAGAAGGGGAAAGAACCTGAACATTTTCACACTCAACATTTTTTTTTAATTGGGAACTGCTCAGAGTTTGCTATAGGATTGGCAACAATATAAATATTTTAAATAAATAAAGTACTTTACTATGGGCACCTCCTTGTGTCCTAGGAGGAGGAGGAAGAGGAAGAGGAAGAAGAAAATAAAATGCTGATCCTAGCTTATAGCCTATTGTGATGTGTGAACCTTGCCAATTTTGCTCTAGTTAAGAAGCTATCAAAATGTAGCATACTGCAACATGTAAATCTAGTAGCCATCATACTTCGACTAAAGTTATTGAATTCACTATTTCACCATTCAATAATTGAATTCTCACTTGAAAACCTAACTGTGTCTCTTGAAAATAAAAGTCTTCCGGATACAGGTAGTCCTTGACTTACAGCCATTCATTTAGTGACCATTTGAAGTTGCAACAGCACTTCAAAGAAAGTGATTTAAGATGGGTTTTCACATCGTTGCAGCATCGCCATAGTCACATGCTCAAAATTTGGATGCTTGGTTTAACTGACAGTTGTACAGTCCCTGGGATCACGTGATCACCATTTGTAACCTTCCTAGCTGGCTTCAAAAGAGCAAAGCTAATGTGGGAAGTCAGATTTGCTTAATAACTACACAATTCAGTTAACAACTGCAGTGATTCGCTTAACAACTATGGTGAAAAAAGGTTGTAAAATGGGGGAAAACTCACTTAACAACTAACTTGCTTAGCAATTGTAATTTTGGGCTCAGTTGTCCTAAATCAAGGACTACTGTAGTTTCAATAGATGCTCAAGTACAGACAGGTTAAACAATAACTTTACATTCATTAAACAGCTATAATTAGTTAAATATTATATTAAACAAAAAATATTTTTAAAGAAATAATTTTTTACTAAATGTTATAATACCATAGTTTTTCAATTGTATTTGAAACTATTTTAGTACTACATGGGTTTTTAAAAAACTGCTTAGTACTCTATGGTAGGAGAACACAAGTTCTGACATTACCAATGTAACTAACTGCTCTTTTGTAGATGAATAATGATAGCAATAATATCAGTTATATCTGCATTGTCTTAGCCAAGTATGAAAATAACATCTAAAAGTTAATATCCTTGTGATTTTTGTAGAAAAGGTGGTCAGTAATTTCCTGCAGTAGCTCTTTCCTGACATGATGGGAAGGCTGATTTACCATAAGCATCAACTTCCCTCTTGGGCTTGACTGAGTTCTTGCCCCATCTTTACAGAGATTAGGTCTTCCAAATGCAACACAGAGATAGCAGTTTGGCAGCCTTGAATTTCCTCCCTTAGCAAGCTTTTTTTCCCCCTTCATTTTTTAATTTAGGAGATAACATAAAGAAAAGGAATGGGAAAGTGCACTGATTAAATGCCCTCTCTTGCCTTTTCTTATTGGACAGCTGTTAAGCACAACTGGCTGGCAGTGGTTTCTTAGTTTTTTGAGGATGGTAATAGTTTGCACTACCTTAAAACTGAGAGGATATCATGGTTGCGTAGAAGTGTCACAGGAGATAATATAAGAAAGGCATATTGTCAAGGTGCACCAGTCTGGTTTTCATTTTAAAACATGATATTGCAGCAAAAACAAATGCTTACCCTTGGATTCAAGAAATCCATCCTACACTGCCTACATGAAGTAGGCAAACAATACACTAGTAATATTTGAAGATGAGATCACACCATGCTCTTCAGTAGATGCCCACAATTCCTTTTTATACAATACTGTGAATCATTCTATTGTTCAGTATTCACCAACTACATTTTTTATATGCCAAATACCCACTTGGGATGCAAAAGGATAAAATAAAAGCAGTTGTTTCAGTATGTATTGCCAGATATAAAGGACATGTGGCATCAATGTGACTATGTTACCCAAGAAGAATTTCTTTCCAACAAAGAAAATTATACTGGATTGCTAGGTGCAGTGCTACTTTAAAATCCAATTAATGTTGGCATTACTGAATTGATTAAACTATATCAATTAATTGGAAGCCAGATAAATATATAGAGACAGTCTGGCTTAGTGGAGCTGGAGCTGGACTAAAAACCAATTAGTCCTAGGTCTTCCTTAGGCCCACAAACCAGTTGGGTGACTTTGGGCCAGTCTCTCTCTCCCAGTCCAGCCCATTTTATAGGGAAGATAGGTGGATAGGTGGGAGGATCATTTGGCATGCCATCTATTGTAGAAAATAAAGGCAGGATATAAACCTACTCATAAATGAACTGAATGCTGTCTAAGATTGGAGTTCTAAAATTCTTTCCCCCCATTTAAGATATATTCTTTAAAACATTAGATGACCCAGCTTAAATACTCATACTCTGACTTTTCCAAGAGTGGTCATGCAAATTAACCCAATAAATAGATCCATGTCTTTGGCTCCAAGCTGGAAGATATTAAGAGGGTTACTTGCAATGTTTAGAATAGTGTACGGCATAAAATTTGAGAATGGGGATGGCAAAGGAAAGTGATTTCAGTCACAATTCAAATCAACATGAGAAAACATGAATTCAATATCAATTTACTGAATCCAAGATTTGGTTCTGGCCTTTGGCATCTATGTCTGGAAGAAATATTTTTACAGTTAATTACCCTGTCTCTTACTTTAAGATGTAAGATCATCTTACTTTAAGATGTAGCCTGCCCAGGGCTTTTTTTCAGCCGGAACGCGGCGGAACCGCGTTCCGGCACCTTTTTCCGGGCCGGCCGCACCGGGCGCAACATCTGGGGGGGCGCGCTCGCACTCGCAGCTCTCTGCCCCTGCCTGGCTCACAACCGCGGCCATAGGGAGGCTCGGTCGACGCGCCCCTGGCCCGTTTCCTAGGCGACCCTGCCCGAGCAAGAAGCGGCAGAGAATCCAGAGGCTCTCACGCCGGCGCCCTCAAAGCCAAACGCGCGCGGCTTCTCAGAGCAAAAGCTGAAGGCGGAGAAGAGGACGCTGGCCAACATGCTGCCGTTCGGGCGCCAATCAGCAGGCCGACTGGAGCAGAGGAGGGCGGGGTTTCCCACCAAGCGCGGGAAATAGGCTAAGGTTCGGAATAGGCAACTGCCTCTGGGGAGTCGGCTGATCACATGCCTCTGAGTGTCTGATGGGCTTTAAAGTTAACTCGAGCTAGGATGGCTGTCGCCGTCTCGGATTGCAAAACGTTGGGGAGAGAATCGTTGCCTTCTTGCCAGGAATTTAGAACGATTTCCGCGTTCTTCTGCCTATTATGAAACAATCCCTCATTCCAGTCCGTCAAGAGGCAAGGCGATCTCCCATGTTGAAAAGTGAGTGCAAATTTTTTTATTTAATTTTTATAAGTTTATTATTG
>NW_015391236.1:24612-42577 GCF_001527695.2 Protobothrops mucrosquamatus
TTTTGCACATGTACTGCATTGCTTTTTATGTAATTCCATACATTTACTTTTATAGCCCCTCCCAAATTTTACTTGCATTCCTGTTCTCTAAAGGGGCGGTCCTAGGGTTTGATGAGGGCGTGGCCAGGTTTGGGTGGGGGCGTGGCCAGGGGAGGGAGGTGAGTTCCACCACCTTTTCTCTGAGAAAAAAAGCCCTGAGCCTGCCCATACATTGCCTGGTGATTTTCCCCATAGATTTGTAAATATCTGGAGGAAAACAAAAAAATGAAAAGCAAGCAATAAAACACATTCGATCTACACTGGTCTGTTCTTTTATCAAGTACGAGAGAAAACTGGGCTTCATTTGGCATCCTGGCCAGGCAGAATTCTTTTTTCCTCTCACCTCTCATATGTAAGAAGAGGATCCAGAATAACAATGCATTTATATGTACAGATTTTCATTGTTATGCAGAGTTCCTGTTATTGCATTTCTGAAGATATTTAATTCATCTGTAAAAGTGCCAAAAAGCAATCAGAACCATGAGGGGCATGCAGAAATGCAGCTTTGTGAAGGGAAAATGGAGGTGGGTTTATGTGATTATGGTTAGGCTAGAGGAAAAAGAGAGTATGGCTCTGGATGGCATTTGCTCATCATAAAAGTAAGAGAGGATTATTCCACTTAACTTCTGCATGTCCCATTAGCCATGATGAGAAATCATGCTGGGTCTGATTTCCTTTCCTAGCATATTTAATAATTTGTTTGAAAATAATGAGATTAAGAGATGGGAAACTGAGCAACATAAAACTATGTGACAAATTACAATGCAGCTGATTAAATGGATGTGGTAAGGAAAGCCTTTTCATTTTTACTGTGGACGATAAAGAATATTTCATATTCTTCATATAAAGAAGAAAATAGTATTTGCTTACCTTCAAAAAGAAAAATCATCTTTGGAAGGCTGCTGTAATGGAAAGCTTTTAGACTTTATTCCATCTTGAACAAGTATGATTTGCTAACATAATCAGTAAATAGTGTTTTAATTTTAATCTTACTAATATATGGTACAAACTAACTCTATTTTAAAAAAAATAATTCTTGACAAGTGTTTAACATTATTCATATGCCCTCAGTAGCTTTTGTTTACTGTATTATGACTCTTTCATTTCGTATAAAGAGTGAAGTACTTAACACTCCTAATGTTTTATGCAAACTTCTAAAACAGCAGATTTTGCAATTCATGAAAATGCTTCTTTCCCTGTGACTGTAACTGGATCCAATTCAGTTCTGCACCTGAATAGAACTGCAATGACAGCAGAAGAGATTGCTGTATTGTTTAGTTTAATATAATGTACATTTCTCCCTCTCTCTAAAACTGGTTTTATAAAACAAGACTGAATAATTGATATATGTTTTGTGCCTAAAAAAGAAGCTCATGTTTTTTAAAAAAAATCCGCTAGTGCCACAAGATACATTTCAACTTTTGGGGACTAATATAGATATATTCAAATGGTACACATGTTCAGAAATAAATGTCATTTGTATTTAGAATGAATACAGGTAGTCCTCAACTTACAACCACAATTGAGCCAAAACTTATGTTGCTAAGTGAGAAATTTATTAAGTGAGTTTTACCCCATTTTACGACTTATCTTGCTACATTTGTTTAGTGAATCACTGCAGCTGTTAAATTAACAACATAGTGATTAAATGAATCTGGTTTCTCCATTGACTTTGCTTATAAGAAGATAATCACATGATCCTGGAACATGCAACTGTCATAAATGTGAGTCAGTTGCCAAGCATCTGAATTTTGATCATATGACCATGGGGATGGTGCAATGACTGTAAGTGTGAAAGATGGTCATGAGTCACTTTTTTCAGTCATGTTGTAACTTCAAACAGTCATTAAATGAACTGTTGTACGTCAAGGACAGTCTGTATATTGTAAATTATATGCCACTAACTATAGAATATAGTTTGTATAAGAACTTTAAACAAAAGTATAAAATGGAAAATGAAACTCAGCATTTACCTGCTCATAGAAGTGTTAGCTAAGTGCCATACATAGAATAACTTAATCAGTGCAGTATACTGATTCAAAATTCAGCATAGTCTTAATTTAATGTGCAAGCTCAGACCATTAACTAAAAATTGGTGTCAAAGCTACATGTGTTTTCTGGATTCTAGGGAATTGTTGTCTAATTGACTCCTTTGAGCCTCCAGTTATAGATAAGAAAAGAAGTGGTCATAAAATGAATGTCTTCACTCCATTTTCACTCTCTCCCATATTCTTCAATGGGATGATATTAGGATAGCAAAGAATTGCACTAGAAAAGCAACGAAGCTTGGTGAAGGGAGGAGAAATTGTTACAGAATTGACCAAAAATGGGATTACTCCAGAAATATTGCAAAAAAAAAAAGGTTAAAGAACTAAGGAAGAACTTACCCGAATCTATAAAAAATATGGTTGAAATTAAAGGGAGAAAAGAAGAAAGTTTTTTAAAGATGAAAGAGAAAATGAGAGAAGAAAACCATTGAAGAGTCTGTAGGTCAATTGATAGAAATGAAAGAAGTTAAGACAAAGTGGAAATTCTAGAATCGAGATATAAATAATAAACAGAAATGAGCTCCACCTGAATGAAAATTGAATCAGGCTACTAACACATAACATCAACTTGATCAACAACTTTTGAATTGTTTCTTGAGAAAAAGTTGGTAAATGTTGTTCAGCATCTGGTCTGAAAGAGTTTTGATATTTCAGGAAATATTTTAAAGGATGTGAACAGCATTGGAAGTGGTTTTCTTAGCTGTCAAGTCAATCAAGAAGGCAAAAGGGCTCATAACGGCTAGCACAATCAAGATGATATTTTAGTATGTGATTTTATGAAGAAGGTGAATTCCACATTAGGGACTGAAAATAAACAAGCCAATATTATAATGCCTTTACATAAATCGATCGCATAGGTATTGTGCACAATTGTATACAGTTGTGGTCATCGCATTTTAAAAAGCTGCAAAGCCTGCCAAAGGAGGCAATCAAAATAATTAGGGGGACATCTTTATTATGAGAAAAAGAATGGTTTGGACACTTTATCTTAGAAAAAAAGACGTCTAAGGAGGAATACAACATGATTAAGATATTTAAAATCATACATAGCATGGAGAAATTCTACAGAGAAAACATTTTCTTCTTATCAAAATAGGACCAGGGACTATCCAGTGAAGGGTTAGACTCCAGAATCATTTTAAAAGGGATATGGAGGACAAAGGTAACAAGGAATATTGGTCTTTTAAGATTCAGTGCTATTTCCAGGTTGGATTTAAGGTATCTGAACAGAAGTAACCAGTGAACAACAATGGGCGATGTTACCTCTTGCCTGTTCATAGATACACCAAAGGTGGTTGGTCCCTGTGAGAAACAACATGATGCACTAACTAACATCAGTGTTGGATTGATCCAGCAGGGTTAAGGTTATGTCTGAAAGTGTTGGATACCTTGGATAATCTTGATTTTTATAATGAGTTTATGAAGAATACAAATGAATTGGAGTGCCAACTAGAAAGAGCTTAAAACAATCTGCTGTATGATAAAGTGTCTGAAGTAATAATAGCTTAAATTGGCTTTGTTCCATTTGAAGAAAATATGAACAACTATTGTGAGGTGATAGGAAAAGAAAATGCTGTAAGATTCCCATTATGTCCCTGGAATGTTGCATTCTTGTTGTCATACCTAACAAGATTTATATTTCAGTTTAGTAGCTGAATCATCAGTGTTAAATGCTGGTGTGAAGGAATATGATGTAGAGTAGAAAAATGTCAGTATTAATACACCATGGTGACTATGAAACTACTCGAGAAAGAGCTTATTAGAACTGGAAAAAAATTCCATGCTTCCTTTCAAAACAGGTATGGATAAAAGATACTGGAAATCTTCTAAATCTAATGCAAAATGAAATTTTAATCATTTAACTCTTGACAGAGTTAAATTATTGCTTAAGTTTAAACAAACATATAGCAATAGCAACAGCACTTAGAATTACATACCGCTCCATAATGTTTTATAGCACTCTGTGGGCGGTTTACAATGTCAGTATATTGTCCCCAACAATCTGGCTCCTCATTTTACTGAACTTGGAAGGCTGGAAGCCTGAGTCAACCTTGAGCCAGTCAGGATTGTATATCCAGGCTGTGGGCAGAGTCAGCCTGCAATACTGCATTCAAACCATTGTGCCATCAGGGCTCACAAACAAACAAACTTATGCATGTTCTCCAAAATCCATTTATCCAAGAAGCCATTATAATTTTGAGCAATACTAAAACCTTGCAAAGAAAGTCTTGTTCTCGATAATGACCAATCAATCCCTGAAAATAAAAATTAAGTGCTTTTCACTGGCTTTTTTACTACACAATTCACAGACTGCATTTACTTGAGTTCTGCAATGCCTTGGATTCATTTTCCTAAAGGCCTTTTAGAGCAGGGGTCCCCAACTCCTGGTCCATGGACCAGTACCGGGCCATGGCATGTCAGCAACCGGTCTGCACAAACAAGGAAAGCCCCATCCACGAGATGGAGGCAGCACAGAAAACCACGCCTCCTCCTGTCCGTAGAAAAACCTCTCTCCACATAACCGGTCCCTGGCACCCAAAAGGTTGGGGAGTTCTGTTTTAGAGAGTGTAGGAGTGTAGATGTAGGATCTTTTTTTTCCTGGAATCATACAGCTACAACGTTTTGTCTGTTTTTCTCAAGTTTTTCGTCTTACCTCTTCGTTTCCATTTCATTTCCTCCATAGAATTAGTTCATTCAAGGACTCAAGTCCCATTCCCATTCTCTTCCCTTCTCAGTCACAGATCAGCAGTAAAACACCAAACTGGTTTTTAAGGAATCTTTTTCACCCATTTAAATTCATTTCCTTCCCTTAATATCAGCCAGGTCTGAAGACTGCATTTGTTCAGTCCCCAATGTAAGGCAATTTCCAAAGTACTTGTGTTTACAGGAATCAGACAGATTGTGGAGTATCTGAGAATGAAGACATAGCAAGATCTTTCTGTCACTTTTCTGGCAAAGACAAAGGGTTTTTTTTCTTCCAGTTCCTGGATGATTTTTAGGTTCAGATGAATGTGGGAGGAACCTTCAGAGAACAAGATGAAAAATTAAATGAATTAATTGGTCAGCTTAAAAACAATCAATTTGCATAATCATACAACTTTCTGATATTTTTTTGCCACAGAGATGGACATAGTGACATGAGCTTCAGAATAATCACAAAAGGAGTGGCTAATGCTGTGTTGATTTGGATGTGTATAACGCTGCAGGTTCTGTTTATCTGTATATTATCTGCACTACAGATTCAGATAAGAGAGGATCTTCGGAAAAAGATTATCTAAGGCCACCAAGAAATAATAAATAGCACTTATGCAACACTTGAAATTTTAAAGCAATTTTCAGTACACAATTGAGCTAATCTATTCAACAAACCTGTAAAAGTATGATCCGCACATAAGCACAGAGAACACACAGCATCACCACATGCAACGTTTGTGCATCATTATAATTGTTTTAGGTGACATTTAGAGCCACATTTGGTGTCATATAGGAGCAGCTGAGATTACTAACCACTTGCAATAGTGCTTACTTGCACAAAAGCTAAGGAGGAGATATATTAAATGGCACTCCTTGAACAACCTTGTGACTGCAAGCTATCATGTCCAACCTTGAAATGTTGGCACTAAAATTCAGAGTTCATCATAAGACTTCTGTAAACTTTTAAAGGAATATAGCAATATTTTTTTGGGGGGGGGAAATGTGAAAACTATGGTCTATTATTTAGCGTATGGCACGTCATACATGGACTAGCAATACATATTAACATTTCACTAGATTAGTAAAACACAATAAAATATAAATGTTAAAAAGATCTATGTTCAAATACCAATGTCTAGGCCATCTAATCATTTTAAAAAAATCAGATACTGGACCAGTATATACCCTCAGCTTACAGCTGATCACAATGTGATCTACTGTTTGACGTGGAACCCCAGAGTCACACTGAGGGGAAGATACTATGCCCCATTTATACAGAAAGTCCTTGCAGATGCCGTGTGAGGTGTGAATCCTATTCAGGATTGTCCGTTGTTGATGTGGTGGTTCAAAGCCTGGCACCTTTTTTGTGGCGTCATTTGTGTATCTTCCTATGTCTGGGCATTCAGCGACCCTTTTGGCTTGATCTAATCTGCATGTTAGTGCAGGAAGTATCAATAAGGTTCAGTGACATCAGTTGTTGTAGCATCTGTAATACCGCACTCTAGGGCAGAGGTCCCCAACCTTTTGGATACCAGGGACCAGTTCTGTGGAGAGAGGTTTTTTCCCATGGACTGGAGGGAGCGTGGTTTTGTGTGCTGCCTGCATCCTGTGGAAGGGGGTTGCTTGTTTGCATGGCCCGGTTTCCGGCATGCCATGGATTGGTGCCAGTCCACCAGGAGTTGGGGACCCCTGCTCTAGGGTTATACAAGTTTCTAGTGGGTGCTGTGCTTCAATAACAGTTTGAATAAAGCCCCCCCTTCTCCAAACTGTTGAATAAAAGAAATGCAACTTTGCCGTTTCTAAGAGTTAAAAAGAGGGTGACGTTGCTTCACTTCATTTTCCTACATAGCCTCCATCGTCTCATGAAACAACTAGATGAGGCTGCAAAGAGATGAGCAATTCTTTGTTGAAGGAACTCATATCTTCTCTTTGATTCAAGAAAATGAATTTCAGGGACCCATTAGGCAGGCGTATCAAACACACTTTCAGTAGCACAGTTAGTATTTGTAACGGTTAAGTAGACTTACAGAAAGCAATAGCAATAAACAGTAATGTGTGTTTCTTCATTTATTTTCAAAAGCCAGGCAGGCTGCAAGAGATCTACTTGCTTAGTCTGCAGAGTAGCTCCTCAAATTTATTCTATTCTATAACATTTGTATACTCTTCCAATCAAAACAAAACAACATCAAAAGTTTTGATCCATTAGTATCACTTTATGGTCATCCAGTGATTGACTTCTCTGAATGTTCCACAGAAGCTAGTCTGGACATCTACATTCATTATTTTACCTGAAAATCTGCACTAACAAATACTGTATTGAGTGGGTTGTGGGTTTTTTTTTTAACCTCTTATAGTGAAGAGGTCCCCAACCCCCGGTCTGTTTATTTGTGCAAATGTTGCAATTCCTTATTGTGGGAGGTAGCCCCAAAAGATACTTGGATACTTTGGGAAGTCTTAGCGCAAAGCTATTTTAATAGTGATACTGCACTACCACTGTGACCCTGAATTTTAATTCTAATACCAGATGCATTTTAGAACCTGATTAATATCACAATACTGTCTATTTGGGATGATGTTGCTCTTTTATTTTTGACTAGGTTCCAGTTTATTGCAGCAAAGCTGGTGTTTTCCTTTAACATATTACAGCTTTATATGTTTTCAGTATACATATTTATATGCATCTGTTCAGTAGTTTGCAAAAAAAAAATGGGAGACTGCTATAAATTAAATCCTGACAAAATTTAATTTATCTTGTGACAAAATTAGTGGATCAGAGGAATGCTGTGGATATCATTTACTTGGACTTCAGTAAGACATTTGATAAAGTAGATCACAACCTACTACTTGATAAGATAGAAAAATGCGGGTTAGACAACATTAACAACAGATGGATTTGAAGCTGGCTGATGGGCGTGTGGTCCTCAATGGAACTGCATCTACATGGAGGGAAGTGTGTAGTGGGCTCTGTTCTGGGCCAAGTGATCTTCAACATCTTCATCAACGATTTGGATGAGGGGATAGATGGCGAACTCTTCAAATTTGCAGATAAAGCTGGCAGGAATAGACAACACTCCAGAAGACAGGCTTAAGATACAGGAGGATCTGGACAGACTTGAACACTGGGCGCTATCTAACAAAATGAAATTCAATGGTGAAAAAAGTAAGGTTCTACATTTAGGCAAGAAAAACTAAATGCACAGGAATAGTATAGGTGGTACCTTGCTCAATAGTAGTATCTGTGAGAGGGATCTTTGAGTCCTAGTGCACAATCACTTAAATATGAGCCAGCAGTGTGCTGCAGCTGCCAAAAAAAGCCAACATGGTGCTAGGCTGCATTAACAGAGAGATAAAATCAAGATCACATGAAGTATTAATACCACTTTACAATGCCTTGGTAAGGCCACACTTAGAATACTGCATTCAGTTTTGGTCACCACGATGTAAAAAAGATGTTGAGACAGAGAAGAGCAACAAAGATGATTAGGGGACTGGAGGCTAAAACATATAAGGAGTGGTTGCTAGAATTGGGTATGTGTAGTCTAATGAAGAGAAGGACGAGGGAGGACATGATAGCAGTGTTCCAATATCTCAGGGGCTGCCACAAAGAAGAGGGAGTCAAGCTATTCTCCAAAGTGCCTGAGGGCAGGACAAGAAGCAATGGATGGAAACTAATCAAGGAGAGAAGCAACCTAGAACTAAGGAGAAACTTCCTGACAGTTAGAACAATTAACCAGTGGAACAATCTGCCTCCAGAAGTGGTGAATGTTCTAACACTGGAAGTTTTTAAGAAGAGACTGGTCAGCCATTTGTCTGAAATGATATAGGATTTCCTGCCTGAGCATGGGGTTGGACTAGATGACCTCCAAGATCCCTTCCAACATCATCATCATCATCATCATCATCATCATCATCATCATCATCATCATCATCATCATCATTATTATTATTATTATTATTATTATTATTATTATTATTATTATTATTATTATTATTATTATTATTGATCATCGCACAGTCAGCCAGATGTTCAGACTGGATTTGGCATTTTGTCTACCTATCGAGTCCTTACCAAGGACGTGGGATAGGCAGATGTGGATGTTTGATGGTATTACAGATATCATCGCAGGATGGAAGCAGTTCCTAGTAAGGCCTCCTTTTGCAATTGACTAATGGCGAATTTGTCAATGCCAATGGTGTTCAAGTGGTGCTCCAGTTGTTTTGGGATTGCATCCAAGGTGCCTATTACTATTGGTACTACCCTTGCTTGACTTTGCCACAGTCTTTCTATTTCTATTTGTACATGGCCAGTACATTAAAAAAATAGCTTGGAAAGCAGATAATAACAAGACTTGGCAATGGCTAAGAGCAGGAAAGCTGAAGAAAGAGACCGAGGGACTAATTCTGGCTGCACAAGACCAAGCCTTAAGCACAAATGCATACAAAGTCAAAATTGAGAAGACAGCAACAGACAGTAAATGCCGCCTATGCAAAGAAGCTGAAGAAACATGGACCACCTGGTAAGCTGCTGCAAGAAGATCGCACAGACTGACTACAAGCAGCGGCATGACGAAGTAGCAACAATGGTGCATTGGAAGATCTGCAAGAAATATCATTTGCCTATAAGCAAGAACTGGTGGGATCATAAAATGGAAAAAGTCATAGAAAATGATAAAGTTAAACTGCTCTGGGACTTCAGAATTCAAACAGACAAGCACCTGTAACATAACACCCCGGACTTAACAATTGTCGATAAGAAAGACAAAAAAATCTGGATAGTGGATGTGGCAGTGCCTGGAGACAGCAGAATATATGAGAAAGAACTGGAGAATATGATTATTATATTATTATTATTATTATTATTATTACTGATTGTAATACATGTATACGTACAAACATATTTTAGAACTGAAAAGTTAATATGGCTGGATGCTAATATTGGGAACTGGATTAACCAAGTTTTTTCCAAAGTGGTAACTCCAAGGATTTCAGAATATCAGACAGCATAGGTGGCAGCTCTCCAACACACCTGGATAACAGAAGGTTATACAAAACATAATTGGATCCTCATAAAAAGGGTCACAATAGAAAACAGAAAACAAATGATTGATTGTAGGAAGATTGATTGATTATATTTTATCCAGTCACTGGTTACTGTTAGAAGCCACATAGTTAGATTTTGTCTAGAAAGATCTGATTCCAAACTGGTACTTTGGGTCTTCCAATGGTGCACCCATTGCTGATGTAATGGAGTCCATCTACCTTGCTGCTGGTTTTCTCTGCTCTACTCCAGTCCCCTGTCCCCTCTCTTCCCTTCCCCCCTCTCCCCCTCTTCCCCTCCCCTCCTTTCCCTTCCCCTCCCCTCCTCTCTCCACCTTCTCTCATCCCTTTCCCAACATTATTGACCTCTCCAGAGAACTAATGTGTATGAAGTATGATAATTTGAACCTAGTCATTTATGCTTTGAATGTGAACTCCGGATTGAATTATTTAATGATACATTTGTTCATTTTCTTGTTTATCTGTGATATTCTCAGGAGTCTTCTTCAAAACCAAAGTTCAAAAGTATCAATACTCTTTCTAGCCGCTTCTTCAAATTCCAGACCATAGTAAGAATGGAACTTTAAACTATGAAAAATGAACAATATATTGGTAAAGTTATTCATGACTATGCAAAAACTGGTTAGGCTTTAGGGCAATTCTAGAAAAATATATGCTATCTTTGATCTAATAGACTTGCTGGTAGGAAAAATACAATTCATGATTCTAACTTGATTCATTTTCTAGTGAAAATTTATGTACAATAGCTGCTTTGTAAGTAATTTGGCTGCTTAGGTAGTCAAAGTTTTAAATTCATACACAACCAGCTATAACTTATGACAGTGCACTAGAAGAATTATTTTTGTAATTATATCATCTGTTTAGCTATTGCTAGCATTCTGGTTGAAATTGATCATTATTGGTTAACTTTAAAAATTCACTGTTACGCAATTAAGAAGTGCAGACAGTGAGAAAATATTGTAGATTGTACTTCTTTTGCATGACAAATAGAGGATTGTGTTCATAGCATATGCAAGATCCTTTTCTTTCTCATTCCAAATACAACCAATTCATATTTAAAGCTAGCATAAACCTTCATCCTTCTTCAGAGCTTTTCAGGCCTATCTTGTTATTGCTCAGACACTTATCCATAAATAGAAAAGTGAAAATGAGATATTTGTTTCTTTAGAATATGGCATATCTGCCCTTTATTCATTCTCCAAAGCTGCAATCATCTGGGTCAGCATAATAATTTCCATGGCAACCATTGAGGAAGATACATATCTTTTATCTTTCTGAAAAGACTAAAAACTATCCATGGAGGGAAAATGTTCTTACTCTGTTTTAAAGTTTGTTATCCAATCATCAAACAAAAAAAAATGAGATGAAGCACATAGCACAATTAGGAGATAAGTTATGCAGTTTGTGAGTACAGTGCAATTAATTCAGCATTTGGTGGAGGCTTCTTTTTAATATCTAATGCAAAAACACTGCCCCAGAAAAAATATTTAAAAAATGGCATGATTAAAAAAATTAGGAGCACTTGGTGTGTAAGTATATATTCCTATTTTTTTCCTCACCTACTGTCATCTATTTATTCTAAATGCATATTTTTAAATTGTTCTAAAGCTCCCAATGTTTTTGCTTGCACTATCAGTCCATGGCTAGTGTTACTTTTCTTTGGTAACAATTGAAGGAAGCTGGGAGGGGAATCGGAAAATTCTGCAATGAAAGACCAACATTTGGGAAACTCATATCTGCCTAAAAATTAAGATAAATTTAATTTGTTATTGTTGAAGTCTGTATTTTCCTTTCATTTGTCATCATTTAAAAAAAAATGCACATGCTTTATATAAAGAGGTTGATGGTCATCCTTTTATATGCTGATGATTATGAGAAAAGGGCAATTGGAAAATGGGATTGAATAGTATTGTGCATCTTGAAAATAAAAACTCTCCAAACAGAACTGCATTATATCATTTTATTTGTTGTGGCATATTCATCATTCCTCTGAATCACATCTGAGTACTGTTACATAAGCAATGATGTTCCATGTTATGTCATCTTGATTGATATAGGTAATTCAGTTGATCAATTTATTTGGAAGTAACTTCTACAGGGTTCAAATAAATTTATTTATTCCCATAGAAATATGAATGGAATTGCTTGCTACTTTCTTATTTTTGCTCCATCCATCTACAAATAGTAGAAGGAAAGTAAGTTACTTCTGAACTCATTTGGAAGAGATGTTTTGCCTTATAAAATCTGTATTCTAAGAGAAAATGCAAGAATAAATCTTTTATTTTAGTGTAAAAGGATTAAAAATATAAAAATCTGAATTGTCAAGCTACAGGACATAAATAAACCAATTTAAATTAATTTAACAGATAAATATATTTAAAATCAATTACACCGTCTATTATGTCTGAATGGATATTTTGGGAATGATATTAAGTAGGATTTTAGTAGCAAATCTTTACAGGAGTCTTTGGTTTTGATGAAGCATTGATTGAATCACCTCACTGAAACAGATTTGTAAATCAAGTGGGAGACCCACTTCAGCGCAGGAAATCACATCAGATGACTGCAAAGAACTTCACAATCACATTGAATGGCTTTCTCCTCTTCTGGATTTGTTACAAATAATATATAGGGTTTCATCTATCATCATCATCTATCGGAACCATGACATTAACCCACTCTGGAAGCGACCCATCTTTTTCCTCCTTAAATAACACCCAAGCCCCTTGTTAACTTGGCTGAAGTTACTGGAGAGTTTGGCCCATCTAACGAACTAGCAAAAATAGCTGCTCTGTCTCAACCAGGCGAGCCCCTCATCCCCAGCGAGTACCGGAACCTATCGGAGGTCTTTAACAAAAAGGAATGCGACATCCTGCCACCCCATCGGCCTAATGACTGCTCCATTGAGCTGCTACCGGAAGCCAAACTCCCATCGCCGAGGATGTACGCTATGACTCCCCTTGAAATGGAGGAACTGCAACAGTATGTCAACAAGAACCTAGCAAGAGGATTTATTGAATGGGCCAATTCTCAGGTGGGGGCTCTGGTGTTATTTAAGTAAAAAAAAGACGGGTTACTTCGTCTCTGCGCGGATTATAAAGAGTTAAGCTCTGTAAGCATGGAAAACAAGTATTCCCTCCCCATCCTGAAGGACCTACTAACCCACCTGGCGAAGGGGAGCGTCTTCACTAAATTGGATCTGAGAGAGGCATATTATCGAGTAAGGATAAAAGAAGGAGATGAGTGGAAAACTGCTTTTAACTGTCCCATGGGAAGCTATCAATTTAAAGTCATGCCATTTGGACTACAGGGGGCTCCAGCCATTTTCATGCAGTTGATCAATCAGGTGTTACATAATCATTTATACAAAGGGGTTTTGGTGTATCTTGATGACATCCTGATATACAGCACAAATACGGCTGATCACGTAAAATTGGTGCGGGAAGTGTTAAAGAAATTGCTGAATGCCAAACTATATGTTAAGCCATCAAAGTGTGAGTTCCATCAGACCCGACTAGATTACCTTTGCTATCGAATTTCCAGTGAGGGTATTGAAATGGACCCCGCCAAAGTGAAAGCCGTGATCAAATGGCAACCCCCAAAGACTCGCAAACAGCTTCAGAGCTTTCTAGGCTTCGCCAACTTTTACCGACAGTTCATCCCCTCCTTCGCCGAAATTGCATTACCCCTCACTGACTTATTGAGAACTGGAAAGGAAGGGGGAAAACCATGGACGGGCCAACCGCTAGCATGGACTATGAACTGTCAAACTGCTTTTGAGAACTTGAAAAGGCTATTTGCGGTCGAGCTGGTCTTAAAGCATCCTTGTTCAGGGAAACTCTGTGAATCAAGCCAATGCCAGCGACGTGGCCGTCAGAGCTGTGCTATTGCAAAAGAACCAGGATGGGGTCCTACAACCCTGTGCCTACACCTCGAAAAAAATTCACTGATTGTGAGAGGAGGTGGGCTGTGTGGGAGAAGGAAGCCTTCGCAATTCGTTGGGCTCTATTAAACTGGTGTCACTATCTAGAAGGGAGCAAGGTGCCTTTCGAGGTATGGACTGATCATAAAAACCTAGAGGCACTGAAAACTCCCTGCAAATTGTCCCCGAAACAAGTACGATAGGTGCAATATTTTAACTGATTTAACTTCACCCTAAAGTACATACTGAGGGGAAAAACCTTTTTGGCTGATGCTTTAACCAGATTGCCCCAATATAAGAGCCAGCGTGAAGAGGTTAATGAAGCAGTTATATCTACTCCACAAACTGCTTCTCAACTAATGCTGCACAGGGTCCCACCTTCGAGAGCCCCGAACCCTGATGACCCTGGGGCAAAGAAAATAAAACAGGAGCTCCTCACTGACCAATGGTTCAAAGACAATCAAACCTCCCTAACATGCAGGGAAGGTTTGGTTTACAAAGGGGGGAAGTTGTATTTGCCTGAAACCCTCTGCCTTAACATGCTCCGGCACAGCCACGATGTAAAACATGCTGAGCGCTTTGGATATTTCAAAACACTAGATCTAATCTGCCGGCAATTTTGGTGGCCGGGTTTGAAACGGGATGTAGAAAACTATGTCAGAAGTTGTGCTGTATATGCCACCATGAAAAGAATCTCAGGGAAACCCCCTGGACTATTACAACTGATGGTGGACTCTTCCCAGCCATGGGAAGAAATTGCTATGGATTTTATAGTAGACCTACCTGAAAGCAGGGGGAATAGAGTTATCTGGACTGTGATAGATCTGTTTTCAAAGCAGGTCACTTCATTGTCTGCAAAGGGCTCCTGTCCACCCAGCGACTAACCAAGATGTTTCTGAAGCATATCTATAGACTGCATGGCACACCAAAACGTATAATCTCAGACCAAATTTACAGCCAAATTTTGAAGAGATTTTCTTAAGCTAATTGGCTCATCTCAAGGGCTGTCATCAGCTTTTCACCCGTCTACCAATGGGGCGGCTGAATCTGTGAAATCAATGGTGGAGCAGTATCTCAGATGCTATGTGGATTATCAGCAGATGAACTGGACTGACCTCCTCTCTTTTGCAGAGGTGGCTTACAATAACTCTGTTCACAGCAGCACCGGTTTCATGCCTTTTAAAGTGGCCACAGGAAAAGAGTTCAGCCCAATACCTGAATATTCTCAGGGACCCTCCATTTCCCAAATGCTTGACCAGTGGGTGAAGGGGTGGGAAGAGGTCTGGAGAACCACGAAAATTGCTTTGAAAAAGGCTTCAGAAACATATAAAAAGCAAGTAGATAAAAAGAGGGCTCCTCAAAGATCATTCCAAGTTGAGGAAAAGGTTTATTTGTCCACAAAATATTTACAGCTTAAGTTACCTAGTAAGAAGTTAGGACCAAAATACTTAGGATCCTTCCCTATCGTAAGGATCATTACAGTAGAATTAAAACTTCCCAGACTCTTAGGAAAAGTTCACCCTGTGTTCCATTGTAGCCTGCTGAAACCTTTTCGGGATTCCACCTTATGGCCTCCCCCTAGGAAGGCACTTGGACCTCTTATGGTAGCAGGACAGACTCACTATGAAGTGAAGTGTATTCTTGATTTTAGACTTTTTAAGGGAAAGCTACAGTGTTTAGTGCAATGGAAAGGGTATCCGTTGTCTGAGGCCACCTGGGTTAAGTCTAGCGATGTAAAAGCTGACAGTCTCCTTAGTAAATTCTGTAAGAAGCACCCTAATAAACCGAGAGGCAATCCCTAACTTTTGTTTGCATTACAGGATTTGTCCTTTTTGTAAGGGGGGGCGGATGTCAACGCTGCTAACATTGGATGTTCTTGCTTTGGCAACAGATGAAAATGCAGCCATTTTCTCTATTCCCTTTTTCTTGCTTTTAAAATTAGTTGGTGCAGGGAGGGGGGATTGGGATGCGAGCTCAGTTAGCCATAATAATAACTCTGCCATGGGAATCCAAGGACAAACTGGGTCCAGAGCTGATAACGTTTTGGCAGGCTGGAGAGCTGGGGAGAAAGCCCGCACTTTAAGCTAAAAGGGGAATGTGCTTTATGACAGTTTATTAGGGGTGGGAATTGTACTTTGTTACTTTGTATCCAGGGGAGGGGAATTTAGTTTTGGGGTTCAACTATGCAGTGCCGATACTTTGTATCCCAAATAAAAGATGTCTTGATAGGTTCTCTGAGAGTGACCTGAGGAAATGACAGATAGGCAGATAACAAGGTGATAAAACTATTGAATGTGTGGAGTGGCAAGACTAACATTGCTTTAGGCTTCATTTGCGTTCTCACCTCTCAATGTCTTTACTGCAGCCAAACACAAGTTTTCACTTTAGCATTCCATCAGCACATGAGAA
The DNA here is from genome assembly GCF_001527695.2 of Protobothrops mucrosquamatus. NCBI lineage: Eukaryota > Metazoa > Chordata > Lepidosauria > Squamata > Viperidae > Protobothrops > Protobothrops mucrosquamatus. The sequence goes on from NW_015391236.1 coordinate 40,783, forward strand.
AGTATATTTCTGTGCTAACCCTGTCAACACAAGTTATAGTTCAGCTCGGCTCTCAGCATTTTGAATACAAGCTCAGGGTGATTACTCCATTATACAGTAGACTTCTGAACCAAATCTTACTTCCAAAGCTTTAAGGAGTTTTAAGTCTCTCAAGGAATGAATGGATGCCAAGCTAAAACTCAGAGGCAATGGGCCAAACATTTACTGCATTTTAAGAGCAGGGATGAAGAGATTATATTTAACTCTCTGTGCCAGCTTTTTTGTGCCTTGCTTACCTCTGAATTTTTGTTTCTGCTGCTTCTACAGACTAACAGAGAGTTTTGTCATCTAATCTGATATAACTGAGTCCTGCTTGAAGAAGCCAGGCCTTGCCAGTTTGTCTTGTCAATAGTCAGGACTTCTTGATCTAAAGCAACAAAGTCATACCATATGATCAAAAATGAGGGTTTTTCCAAGTCTTGCCTAGATTGACAAATGTGTTCTGTCCAACCTGGTGACCCCCAGAGCCAATGATTGACAGTGGGCCATGCTCAAAGCAGCTATGCAATCCACGAAACACTTTGATCAGATGAAGAAAACAAGAATGAATAATATTCATCCTCATCTACTCTTTGTATTCTTCCCATGATGCTCTCGCTATCTTGTCTGGCATGTCATTTCCTCATCTCCTCAGAAAACCACAGTGAGAGTTTACAGAGGAGCAATCTAATCCAAGGTCTTTGTCACCTGCTTGTTCCAAGCAGCACCCATCAGATTTTCAGGTGAAACCCCAAGTTTTGATTAATCCATTAATCACCTGGGGAAGACTGATCTAACAGGTGCTGTCCATTCCCTGTTTACGTGTGGGGGAGAGGCAGAACCAGTGACCCAAAAAGCAATCAGAGTGAACTGAACAAAGCCAAGGATTAATGTCCTTTACTTCCAGATGATATCACAATTGCCCTGAGACAAAACTGATCTAAAATGCAACTCGGGGTATATTTTGGGTTCTCAATGACTTGGGTCAGGTCCACAGTTGCTGTAGTGGCAATGAACTCCTGGACTGTCCCAGACATGACACAATTTGGGGCAGACTGGAGACTCTAAGAAATATAAACCTTGTATACCACCAACTCTATAATGGACTCTAGGTACTCAGGAAGTTACTGCATAACAGGGGGGACCAATAGAGCAATAACAAACTTGACTGCTCCCTAGATCCTAACTCCAACTGAAGCGATGCAAACTGGGTTATCTGCAGAGCCCAGCCTTTGAAAGTCATTAAATTCTCCCCTGTTTGTCTACATTCCTTGTAGAGGATTGCAGCCTCCTGGCTTTAAATTCATAATTGGACTGCTACCAATTTGCATGCTTTTAGCATTCTTTTTTAATGACATGTTTGGCACTGAAATAATGTCTGACTTTCAAAGGTTTGTAGCAGCTTCTAACTATACCAAAAGCTATAGAAGGTGCTCTTACTTTTTAAACAACTCCCCTCACAAGCTTTCCCCCGAATATTGCAGCATCTTGATAGAGAAAACACAGAGCCTTTGAAAGGAGCAAACTACTGTTGTAAAAAAATAATAAAAGCTTATTGGCATACAGATAAGCGAATAGGATACTTTGGATTTGTAATACTATGAAGAATTCAGCTGCTAAGTAAGATGGCATCTTGACTTTTTTCATCAAAAGATTATGAGAAAGATATATGTTCAATCCTATTATGAAGCATAATGGCAACAATAATAGTATCTTTATTGTGCACCTTTACCACAAAATATGATATAGATGAAAAAATAGTTACACAATTCCATTC
>NW_015391237.1:0-8739 GCF_001527695.2 Protobothrops mucrosquamatus
GTTGCGTATATCTAGTTGACGACTCCGGCACCAAAGGCAAAAATTCTTCCAAGTAGAATCATAGATGCGATTGGTCGCCGGACGTCGTGAGGCTTGAATCATGGAAATGGCACGAGCAGAAAATAGTTCTTGGGCCATTATACTGCGCTCAAGTGCCAAACGGTCAGTTGCAACCATTGGGGTTCCGGATGTTGAAGGGACCCCTGGTGCAACGACACCCGGTGAGGGGGAATCTGCCACGGAGGGCATATGGAAAGTGTCATCAAGTCAGCAAACCACGGCCTCTGAGGCCAATATGGTGCCACCAGGATCACCTCCGCCCGTTCCCGAAGGATCTTGCGTATGGTCGCCGGTAAGAGAGGTAACGGAGGGAAGGCGTAAAGAAGGTCCTGCGGCCATGGACACCTCAGGGCGTCCGTACCCTCCGCTCCTGGAAGGAGATAGCGGGAGAAGTACCTGGGGAGTTGAGTGTTGCTTGCTGATGCAAACAGGTCGATGATCGGCTGCCCGAAGCGGTGAGATATTTCGGAGAATAGGTCCGGGTGCAGTCCCCACTCCGATGGGTCCACTGTGGCGCGACTCAGCAGGTCTGCTTGCTGGTTGTTGACCCCTGAGATGTGCTCGGCCTTGATGGAGGCTAGGTTGAGCTCCGTCCAGGAAATCAGGAGTCGTGCCTCGGACATCAATGCTCTGGACCTGGTGCCCCCCTGACGGTTGACATGTGCTTTGGACGCCACGTTGTCCGTGAGGACCAGGACGTGACGACCTCTGATCGTGTGCCTGAATTGGCGTAGAGCCAGGTGTATGGCCCTGAGCTCTAACCAATTTATGTTGTGTCTCAAGTCTGCGCGAGACCAGCGGCCTTGCGCAAACTGAGACCGTAGATGGGCCCCCCATCCGAACAGACTGGCGTCCGTAGTGATGGTGATGCGGTCCGGTTCCTTGAAGGGAGACCCCTGATTTATGGCCCGCGAGAACCACCAGCGGAGCACTTTGCGGACGTGAACCGGAACCCTGATCTGAATATTGGATGCGCTGGTGTTTGTGCGCTGGAATGGGAGTAGGAACCACTGCAGGTCCCGCAAGTGCAGTCTGGCCCAGGGAACAATGGCTATGCAGGAGACCATCTTTCCTAAAAGTTGAGACAGTAGGAGTAACGGGACAGAATGTTCCTTGTGCACCCGGCGAGCCAGATCCCTGATGCTGATCGCTCGCTCCTGGGAGAGATAGACCATGCAATTGGAGGTGTCTATCACGGCTCCCAGGTGCAAGAGTCTGGACGCGGGAACTGTCTGGCTCTTTTGAAAATTGACCGAGAAGCCATGTAGCTGAAGTACCTGGATGGTGTAATTCACATCCCTCTGGGCCGCCTGCAAGGAGGACGCCTGAATCAGGATGTCGTCCAGGTAGCATTGGACGCGAATAGGAACCTTCCTCAACTGGGCTGCCAGGACTGCTAGAATTTTTGTGAATACCCTGGGAGCCAACGAAAGTCCGAAGGGGAGGGCCCTGTACTGAAAGTGTTTGCCCTGGTAGCAGAACCTCAGGAACCGGCGGTGAGCTGGGTGAATGGGGATGTGCAGATAAGCCTCTGTGAGATCTATTGATGCTAAGAAATCCCCCTGTCTGATCCCTCCCAGAATGGACTGGAGGGATTGCATCTTGAACCTTTTGTAGGTGATGTAATGGTTGAGATGCTTGAGATCTAGGATAGCTCTCCACCCCCCTGAGGACTTGGGTACCACAAAAGGGATTGAATAAAATCCTTTCCCTCTGTGGTCTTTTGGAACCGGTTCTATTGCTTGAATTTCTAAAAGGTGGTGGATGGCCTCCTGCATAAGTTCCCGTTTCTGTGGATTTCTGGAAACGGAGCAAAGGATGAGTCGTTCTGGGGGAGTGGCTAGAAACTCCAGGGACAGACCGTGCTGGATGGATTGTAGCACCCAGCTGTCCGTGGAGGAAAGTTCCCACTGGTGGAAGAAGTGAGCTAGCCGCCCCCCAATGGGAAGGGATGTGTGTGAGTCATTTAAACTTCCTAAAGGGGCGTCCTGCCCCACGAAATGGCCTTTTACCTTGTCCCTGCTGTCTGGGCCTAAACCCGGACCTATCGTAAGGGCGGTCGTATGGCCTCTCCCTGGGGTTAAAGGGGCGGGAAGTCTGGGTGGTGGAGACTCCCGCAGGCTGCCGAAAGGACTGCCTACGAAAGTAGGTGGTGGGACGCTTGTCAGACTTCTTAATTATATGGGCCATGACCTTGCGCTTATCCTTGTTTTCGACCAGATAAGGAGCAAGGGATTCCCCAAACAAATTGTTACCCAGGTAAGGTGCAGACGCAAGACCCCATTTAAGTCTGGTATCAGCCTGCCAATGCTTCAACCACAACATCCTCCTGGCCATGATGTTGGAGGCCAAGGATCTAGAGGCAAAGACAGCAGATTGAAGGGAAGCGTCCGCAGCGTATTCAGTGGCCGCCACCATTTTACTCAGGTCCTGATGAGTACGTAAGTCCTCAGCAGGAACCCTGGCTTGAAGCTGACGCAGCCAGAGAAGGGTGGTTCTGACAAAGAAGGATGTGCAGCTGGCCGTTTTAATGGCCCATGCCGCTGATTGGTGTGTCTTCCTGAATGTATGTTCCCATTTTTTATCGTCCGCTTTCAGCGCCTGTGTCAAGTCCCCAGCAACCGCCGTTTGAGATACTAATGGGGTCCAAGCTTCGTCTACCTTAGGAACTTCCAGCACATCACTGAGATCAGTGGAGGGGCTGAATAACTTTCTGTCGGTCCCACTAACGGAAGGAAGCGAGGCCGGTGAGGCCCATGGCTTCTTAATCCCTTTAAGGAAGATGGACGGGCATGGAACATGGTGTTCGGTAGTCACTTTCTCAAAGAATATAGGGTGAGGGTCGGTGTCTGACGCCACTGGTGGCTGAGGAAATTGGTCAGACCCTAAGTTTGCGGTTGCAGTAGCCTTACAAAGGATTGACAGGAAATGAGCCGGATTGAAGAGACCCCCTGAAGTGGAAGGTTCAGGGGGGAGTTCCTCATCTTCTGAAAGGAGAAGATCCGGTTGCTCCCCACCCTGAGGGAAGGAAAAACCACTCACCGAAGAGTGCGCGGGAGACATAGGCTCCTGAATCATGGGGAATTCTGCGGGAATTTCGTAATGAGGCATTGCCGAGGTGGAAGCCCCCTGATCAGGTGATGGAGAGGGGCGCTGGCCTAAGGCTCTATCCACCACCTTGGAGAGCAAAGCCTCGAGGCGCGCATCAGCGAAGATATCTGCCAAATCTACCCCCCTGGAGCCCAAGGCTGTGGGTGTGACAGTGGGTTCTGAAACAGTCCCAGAGGGAATTGTGGGTTGTTGAACCACAGTGGGAGGAGGACTTATGTTCACCGGGGTTCCCGGAACAGACCAAACTCCCTGGGCAGAAGGGTCTGGTCCTAAGGGCAGATCGACTTCAGTATCCTCCATCTGCCTTGATTCAAGTTCGGCTTGCTTCTGTGCTCTGGAGAACTCCTTCTCCAGAGCCTGGTGCCTACGGCTGGCTTGCTTCTCTGCCAGCTTAGAAGGTTTCGGGAGCACATGTTTAGTTTTTGCTTTTGCCTTGCCTGCCGTCCCCTGTCCAGAGGACATAGTGCAGCCGTGACNTTTTTTTTGCATCTGTCCTTACACAAAGAGAAAAAAACAGTCCAACCTATCAAAAACAGTATCGTAAAAAACAGATTAGAAACACGTTAGGCAAGAAAATGGTAAGAGAGCACCTGTCCACCCTAAACGAGTTCAAATCACCAAGACCAGATGGATTATATATATATCCCAAGGTTCTGAAGGAACTGGTGGACATGATCTCAGAACCACTGAACTATACCTTTCAAAGATCTTGGAGCACTGGGGAACTACCGGAGGACTGGAAAAGAGCTGATGTAGTTCCCATCTTCAAAAAAGGGAAAAAAATGGATCCAGGAAACTACAGACCTATCAGCCTGACCTCAATACCTGGGAAGATTCTGGAAAAGATAATCAAGCAACCAATCAGCGAACACCTAGAGGCAAACAAAGTCATAACCAAAAGCCAACATGGGTATGTCAAAAACAGATCATGCCAGACAAATCTTATTGCATTTTTTGACCAAGTGACAAAATTGTAGACCAGAGGAGTGCTGTGGATATAATTTACTTGGACTTCAGTAAGGCATTTGATAAAGCAAACATGTCAAGTCAAACACAAGGCCCGGGGACCGGATGCCATCCTGGAAACAGTGAGGGAACGGCCCCACTGCCTTGGCCTTGGACAGTCGGGAGCCAATGTACAATTTTGTGGTGGCCATCTATGCTGAAACACATTCAGTCTTAGCTCCACAAGGCCGTCTAGAAACAGCGAGGAACCAGACCCTGCCATGTCAGCCCCGCCCCCTGGGTGCATGCTGGGGAGGTGTCACTCTTTGTGAGGAATGAAGAAATGGACCATGCCTTGGTGCCTGCCCCGGTCCCACCCCCTTCTGCCAGAGACCCTCAGATCTGTCCCACTCCTGCCCAGGCCCCGACAGGCACCCTTGACGCGAACGATGTAGAGCTGACCATGCCCACCCAGTAGGCCACACCCACTCCATCCACACCCACCCAGTAGGCCGCACCCACCCGGCCCCCCGAGGGCAACCGCAATGCTAATGTGGCCCTCAATGAAATTGAGTTTGACACCCCTGTGATAAAGTATACCACAACCTACTACTTGATAAGATAGAAAAATGTGGGTTAGACAGCATCACCACCAGATGGATTCGTAGCTGGCTGACCAGCTGTACTCAGCATGTGGTCCTTAATGGAACTGCATCTACGTGGAGGGAAGTGTATAGTGGGGTGCCCCAGGGCTCTGTTCTGGGCCCAGTGCTCTTCAACATCTTCATCAACGATTTGGACGAGGGGATAGATGGGAAACTCATCAAATTTGCAGACAACACCAAGCTGGCAGGAATAGCCAACACTCCAGAAGATAGGCTTAAGATACAGAAGGATCTTGACAGACTTATTGTTAGCTATCTAACAAAATGAAATTCAATAGTGAAAAAAGTAAGGTTCTACATTTAGGCAAGAAAAACCAAACGCACAGGTAGAGTATAGGTGGTACCTTGCTCAATAGAAGTAACTGTGAGAGGGATCGCAGAGTCCTAGTGGACAATCACTTAAATATGAGCCAGCAGTGTGCTGCAGCTGCCAAAAAAGTCAACACAGTGCTAGGCTACATTAACAGATGGATAGAATCAAGATCACCTGAAATGTTAATACCACTTTATAATGCCTTGGTAAGGCCACACTTGGAATATTGCATCCAGTTTTAGTCACCATGATGTAAAAAAGATGTTGAGACTCTAGAAAGAGACAGAAAAGAACAACAAAAATGATCAGGGGACTGGAGGCTAAAACATATAAACAACAGTTGCTGGAATTGGGTATGTCTAGTTTAATGAAGAGAAGGACTGGTGTCCTCCATCCTGAGGTGAGCTATCTCAGGAGTACTGAGAGGGAGCTCTGGCAGGGGATCAGTTGGCGGGCTAGGCTGAGCAGGTGGAGCAAGGGATTGCCAAGGCAATATTTTGTGTCGCCCTGCTCCCCTGGCCACCTGACCGGTAAGAGAAGCGGACTGCTTGTCCCCTTTTTTGGAGTCCGGTCGTGTCTACGGCCGTGGCAAACCTGCTTGCACGTAGAGCTCCTAGTACGACGAGGTGGCAGCACGCTCGCCTGGCGGGTTGGATCTAGCCCGCTAAGAGGTGGCCAAGTCAATGAATTGCACCAGTGCAGATCACATAGGCTGTCTAGATGAGTTGCGTTCCCAATGGTGCAGCCCAGTGGCTATGGCCCGCCACGTGCTCAAATGGTGACAGCACAGAGTGCTGGTAATGATGCAGGCTGGGCCTGGTAAACATGGGCCAGAATGGCTGCCGCATTGACTGAACCGGGCAACCGGCAGCCAATGCTTATGAGGATGGGGATGAGGAAGAGATAATAGGCCGAAACGGCCCCAGCTGCAAAGATGGGCCGCGGCCAAAGATGACGGCCGCCCGATCGGCCTGCGGGGGGGAGAACTGACGATAATGGGCTCTGCGGCAACGCGGAAGCCTTCCCCTCCTTGGAAAGGGAACTCCGGACCCAAGAGCGGAGGCCTCAGAACCCCCACCGGGGATTTGCTCAGCTGCTGCAGCTCGTCCCAGCAGCCAAAATTGCGACTGGAGCAATTCGGCCCGAAAAGATGGCAGCTGCTCTAGCCGCCGGGAAAGGGGGGCGTCTGAGGCCTCCGCGATTCCAAAGCGACTGCTGGAATTTGGAAGGGTTCCTTTGAAAAGGACAGCTCCTCAATCCTGTGGCAAATGGCCAAGAGAGGGAAGCCGATTGAGGCCTCCGCAGCCGGGATTCCCCCCCTGGGAGGTCCTAAAAGATGGCGGCCACCGATCCGGCGGGAAAGGGAGCCGTCTGAGGCCTCCATGATCCCATAGCGGCTGCTACTGAAAAAAGATTTCTCGTTGCTGCAAACGGCGAGAATGGGGAAAAGGGAGGCCGATTGAGGCCTTCACAGCCGGAATCTCACCCCCCCGGGGGTTAGAATGGCCTCAGACTGCAGCACTGATCCCAGCGCTGCAGGATGTGAAAGGAGGCTCGATGGGGGCAGAACAAAAGCCTCCGTTCCTGCCAAGAGCCCAGGGAAAAATTCCTACCTTCCAACAGTCATTCAGAACAGCGCTGATCCCAGCGCTGCTGAAAATGACTGTGGATTTTGAAGGAGAATTCACCAATAGGATATCTATACAACCTGCTGGGAGCCAAGCTTGTCACGTCTTGTAGGGCTGGAGACCAAATCAAGACTGGGTGTGTCCTAACCCAGGACAGGCATGGCAGGTTTGGCTGACTTGGTCTAATGGGCAGGAAGACAGAGCTAACCCATTGGTGGATTCTCCATCTCCTGTGCTGGAGAAGGAAACTAATCAAAGAGAGAAGCAACCTAGAACTAAGGAGAAATTTCCTGACAGAGAGAACAATTAATCAGTGGAACAACCTGCCTCCAGAAGCTGTGAATCTCCAACACTGGAAGTTTTTAAGAAGAGACTGGACAACCATTTGTCTGAAATGGCATAGGGTTTTCTGCCTGAGCAGGGGGTTGGATTAGAAGACCTCCAAGGTCCCTTCCAACTCTATTGTTATTATTACTATCATTACTAATAAATAATAATAATAATAATAATAATAATAATAATAATAATAATAATAATAATAATAATAATAATAATAATAATAATAATTTAATTTATATACCGCCCTTCTCCCGTAGGACTCAGGGCGGTGCACAGCATATTAAAACAGATACAAACAAAACATCATCGCACATCAGCCAGAGGTTCTTACAGGATTTGACATTTTTGTCTACCTATCGAGTCCTTACCAAGGACCTGGGATAGGCAGATGTGGATGTTTGATGGCATTACAGATATTGTCGCAGGATGGAAGCAGTTCCTAGTAAGGCCCCCTTTTACAATTGACTAATGGCGAATTTGTCAATGCCAATGGTGTTCAAGTGGTGCTCCAATTGTTTTGGGAGTGCACCTAAGGCACCTATTACTATTGGTACTACCCTTGCTTGCCTTTGGGTATTATTGTTGTTGTTGTTGTTGTTGTTGTTGTTATTTCATTAAATGCATATTTATTTAATTTAAAAAAAACTGCTGCAAAACAGAGCTACTTTCTTTGCCACTTGCTTGGACCATGGGCAAAGCCTGTGGAGTGAGGCCAAGATTGCAACTGACATGGGAGCTGAGCCTAGGGGGAGGCAGCCACCCAGCCACTAATGGACATGTGAGGCATTTTGATCATAAACATTTCAAAAAGCTACAAGAAATATTATGACCCATTTGGCACTACTCTAGCTGGCACACAGACTAACAGAAATATCTAAGCCATAGTGGCAAAGGAGAATATGAACAGCATCTTATTACCCAAAATATTTTTTTTCTGTTTAACTGTCCAGAAAAAAATGTATTTTTGAAGGTCACAAATAAATAAAAAACTTTGAATGGTATTTGCATTATATTTAACTAAATAATGATGATGATGATGACGATGATGATGATGATAAAAGTTGGAAGGGATGTACATATTTTCACTTCCCATAAGATACATTCTGCCAGGAGTCAGAGGTCTGTTCAAAATTATCCAAATCTTACTTCTATCTAGATTTAACACATTTGGAGATATAATTTACTAATTTTGTATTAAGCTATACAAATTGGCCATACTAAATTAGTACTTCATTTGTAGTATTTCCAACAGGTGTTTATTTGTATGGAGAAAAAAGGACCTAATCAGACAGCCATGTACATATTTACAAATACTTTTTCTATGTTCATTGACTCACAAAATTATTTAATCAACCCTGCCAAATATTTCATATCCCACATTTTGGGTTCTAAGACATCTGTTAAAAATTAAAGTAGCATTTAACCATTTGAAAGACGTTATTCCACCACTATTATGGAGATCCCCTTGGCTCATCCAAACGTCCCTTAACAGATCTGTATTATATCCATTATTACACGCCTAGTTCAGCAAAGTAACAGCTGCTGACCACAGGCACAACTCATTATGCTAAGCAAAATCTGGGTGTCTTCAATAGCTAAGATTTCTGAGACTCAGAGACTTCTAAATCTGATCAATTTTCAGGGGTAGAAAAATTGAATTCATTCTGGACTAACTCAC
>NW_015391237.1:9221-22821 GCF_001527695.2 Protobothrops mucrosquamatus
CGTCCCTTAACAGATCTGTATTATATCCATTATTACACGCCTAGTTCAGCAAAGTAACAGCTGCTGACCACAGGCACAACTCATTATGCTAAGCAAAATCTGGGTGTCTTCAATAGCTAAGATTTCTGAGACTCAGAGACTTCTAAATCTGATCAATTTTCAGGGGTAGAAAAATTGAATTCATTCTGGACTAACTCACCAACAGATGCTACACATGAGCAGAGTTCTATGAATTTGTAATTCTACATAAGACCAAAATGTGTTTTTGCTATAGAACCTGGCTTCCTAGATAATTATCAATAAACATTATGATAATTACATGTCTAAATCATCCAACTACCTCAACTCTATGAGAAACAAAATCTAGCTCTCATGCAAATGATAGCTTTTAGGCAAAGACCAGTTTCAAAATATACAAAAAATGGGACCCAAACAGTGGACAAATATTTAATTTTCCATTTTCCACGAGTTATATACTCAATTAATTTACTGTACTTCATCATTCTTTCTCCCACCTGACTATGAATTGCAATAAATTGTGCTCAATAACATACGCAGATGATTAATTTCCTCTGTACAGAATCTAAAGTTTCTATTTATTTCAGGATGGGGTATGTTAAATCCAACTTTGATCTATGTATCTATATGACAGCCCAACCCTTGCTCTTTAAAAAGGTCCATAATCAATAAATATGGCTGATTCCACACATAATACTAAACCAAGATTGCTAAAGCATGACTTGCTGAACTAACCAAAGTGGCTGGATCTGACATGTTTGGCCAGAAACAAGGAACAGTGTCCTAATGTAGTTATGTACTCCGTAGGGCTGCAAACAGGAATATCCACAGGTCAACATGGTAGCCGCAACCATATGACTTAAACCTACTCTTTTTTAAATGCGTCAGAATGCACATAAATGGGGGGGGGATTTCAATTACGCAGTGGCAGCTGCCATTCTTGCTTTTTACCCACACACCCCATGGATTGTACAAGCTACACAAAAAACAACTGACAATCCAAAAAAAAATTGTAATTATGAAAACCAACAGGTAATGAAGTAGTCACAATCCAACAGAGAATTAGACATGTTTAAACTCAATTAAAATTAATGGATTTAAGCATGGCCAACATTGTGTTAGATTACTCAACTCTGCTAGCATGATGAGATTAGATTGGCTGATGGCCCAAATTCCAGAAAAACACAGAGAAGGTAAGTTTTTCAATTTCATCAACAGATCTAACCACACAATTCCCTCACAATTAACAGGAAAAAAAAATCAGGTCTCCAATAATAATCATCTATAATGAAAAAAAAGAACAGAAATTAGTGTTTGCTGATCAAAACCATCCAAGTTAATTATATTTTGATCAACGTGGGTCCCTCCTACATAATGAATTCAGTTTGTGAGTAGTGAAAGAGGCATGCCTGTTGGTGTAAAATGACTGGCACAGGAAGTCACAGCTATTTACAAAGCACCAATAGACAGAAAGTTGCCTGCTAGATATCAACCCTCTTACTTTTGTCCTTTAGGAGCAGATAAGGCATATTAATGAAATATTTGTGGATTCCTGGTTACTCATCAACCTAATGAGCTCCCGACTTGGTCTAAACAAATCTTTGGATATACAGTACAGGTGTGTATCTTCACTTTGCATCATGCCAGTTCTCTATTGTTTTAATTAAAAGCTGATCAAACTTCACTAGTTAAGATACATCAATGCTAACTTGTTTTTGGACATTATAGGAAAAAAACATGGTTTCAGGAAAGTGAACAAGTGTGAAACCATGGCTTCTATTCACATAACACATTGTAACAATGTACGTCGTTTGAGATTTCCTGTCCTTTTTTCTACTGTTTTCTGCCCCATAGAAATCTCTAACGAATGGAACAGTGCATGAGAAGAACAGATTTTTAAAAAAGAGGAAAACCAAACCAAATTTGTGCAAACAAGTTATGATTACTTATCTGCAAGGGAGCTAAAACTCACATTATTTACAAATAACTTTTAGATCTACGCATCATATTACTAAGTCACAATCAGTGAGCTCAAAATACAGAGGAAAAAAGACCCATAATATATGGCTGAAAAAAATCCAAATCTCCACTAGAGGGCAGCAAATAGATAAAAGGGTTTTTTTAATGGTCATTCAGAGTTTTCGGGGGGGGGGGGAATTAACTGTACAAATGTTTTAATTGTAATTTTTAGAACTGCAAGTGACATAAAACACATTAAGTAGTTGACACAAAAGCCAGAATATAGATCCAACCCCCCCTCACCCAAAGTTATAATTTAAAACAATTTCAGGATTTAATGTCCAGCTGAAATATATCCATCTGAGCTACTTTTAATTTATTTTGCACTTGAGCTGCTCCATGCACAACCAAGACTGCTAATGAATATCTTTCTTTCTCTTTAGGCTTTCTACAATGCTGAACTATGAGATGATAATTTCTAGTAATTTCTAATATAACTATAAATCAAATGAAATTATAAATGAAAGCTAGAGTCTACACAAATAATGTCTCATCTAAGCTACTGTACGTCTTATGACTCACACATTGACAGCTAACTTTTCCATAATTTATTCATCTAACCTATTTTTTTGGCTTGCATGACACAATTACCCTATGCCAAATTATAGTTAAACCCCTTATCGTACAAGAGCAACCAAAAAATAAAATTCTCCTTCAAGTTCAATCCTGATAATTGTATGACCGCTATCGTATTTCTTGTCTGCAATGTGTTGCTTTTTGTTAGTTTATATCCATCTTTATTTATTTATTAAATGTATATGTCGGCCATCTTGCCTAGGGGCAATTCTAGGTGAGTTTTCATGAGAATCGTAAAGTGCTGTACGGTACACTTCCTCCCTACTTTTCCCAAAAACTCCATTTTGCTGCTTTCAAATACAGAGTTTGCCAGGTGGTATCATCACACTCAAATCCAATATCCATGAAAATCACAGGAAACAGCTAGGTTCAGTATCTTAAACTCAGATTAAAGGCTATATAGCACCTGAGGAAGACAAATTAGACTAAATATGAATGTACACTTATTAACAGACAGCAAAGGTACATACTGCAAGGTCAGTTTTCCGCCTATAAATATATGGCTATGAAAGCTGGGTCATTATAAAGACTGAACAAATTTGATAATTTTAAATTGGATGCTGGAGTAAATTGTTAAGAATATCTAAGTGGTTGAAGAATAAATCACTTGGTGTTAGATGAAACAGAAGCAGATTGCTCATTGGAAGCATTGATAATGAATATAAAAGGCTACTAAAAATAAAAAGTAAAAAGTTACTGGAGAACATTCTGACACTATGGGAAATTCAAAGGCAATAGAAAATTGATAACAGAACACAAGGTGATTTGATGCTGTTGTTATTAACACCAACATGGATTTAAACATTTAAACTAACTCAGAGAAGCAGTTACTGACAGAAAATCCTGGCCAAATCAGAAGGATGCCCATTGTGCCACAGACTCATAAGTAAATAAGGAACAAAAGCAATTATTTCTCAGGTTTGTCCGAAAAATGAAGGACTAGGACAGGGGTAGGCAACCTGGGCTCTTTTATGACTCGTGGATTCAACTCCCAGAATTCCTGAGGCTCAGGAATTCTGGGAGTTGAAGTCCACGAGTCATAAAAGAGCCAAGGTTGCCTACCCCTGGACTAAGGGAAGACAAAGAGAGAAAGTGCAAGTCCAAGGACAATTTAGAATAGAAAATTTCTGCCAGTGCTGTAAGTTCCTGCATCAAATAAGGAGAATCTAAAACAAAATTGACAAATTGTGTGATTTGTCAAAAACTAATCGTGTTATTACAAATTGGCAGCAATAAATTGAAGATACAAAATACCAAAAAGGAACATGTCACAAATAAATTTCCATTATGGGATTTACTAACACAAAGTGCCATTGTAGTAACTAGTATAAAATTCAATTATTCCAACATATGGAGGATAGGACTAACTGGAATCTAGTTACAGTGATAATTGTAAATATCCTTAAGGTTAGGAGAAAGATGGTGATTACCAAATGATGGGGGAAGAGCAGCACAGGGAGGCTACAACTTTCAAATAAAGAAGACCCTGGACTAGACCAGGGTTTTTTCAACCAGTGGTACGGGTACCACCTGTGGTACATTGGCACCTGGCAGGTGGTACGCGACCATCCTAGAAAAGTGGTAGTGGGGGAGGGGAATGAGCTGAACTGGTGGCAGCACTGCACAAGCCTGAGCGAGAGACGGCTGGAGCTGCAGGGCTGTCAGGGCTCAGCGGAAGCGCCAGGATCAGTGTCGCTTTCCAGATGATCGGCGCTTCTTCGGGGCTGTCAGGGCTCAGTGGAAGCGCCAGGATCAGCGCCAGGCTCCAGCTGGAGCTCAGCCCTGATCCTGGCGCTTCTGCTGAGCCCAGAAGAAGCACCGATCAGCTGGAATGTTGCAGCATCTCCAGGGTCTTGTGATTTACATTCAGATGCTTGGCAACTGATTCATATTTATGATGGTCACAGTGTCCCAGAGTGTCATGTGAAGTGACCAAAACCTACTGCAACCACCCAGCAGATGGGGGGAATAAAAACCACACACACCCCCACCCCTGCTGCCAATCCTCAACAGAAATGCTCACAGCAATGGAAACTTCCGACAATAGGAAGAGCGCCACCGGGTGGGCAGGCGTCTTGCTCGGCTGTGGCTTGGGGGGGACACTTTTTTCAGTGCCATTGTAACTTCGAATAGTCACTAAGCGAACTGTTGTAAGTTGAGGACTACCTGTACTTCATCGCTTTTTTCCTTTTTTGGGGGGGGGGGTCATCAAGTTTTTGGCACCTTGCTAGGCGACTGGTGGTCCTCGGATGTTGCCATATCCTAAAAGTGGTACAATGGGTGAAAAGGTTGAAAAGCTCTGGACTAGACAGAACCTTCAGCCTGATCTAATTCCTGCAAATCATTTAGTAAATCATGTAGCAGGCTGTTATTAAAATCTGGGTCAGGTTATGCAGTAGAATGGCACAACATCTGACATCTTGAGTTATAATTCCTCAAGCGTCCCCTTGAAGCAAACGATGCCCATCCTGGTTCAAGAATATTGCAAGTTGTAGTCCAGAGCATGTAGGTTGAAGCTGTTGGTCAGCACAGGGATTTCTGTATTTCCATCTTACGCATGGTAAGAAATTGGACCACGCAGTTTGCACAGGCCGTGCTTAAAAATAAAAGGTGGTCAGAGAGGCCCTGCAAAAGCCCCCAGCAAGCTCACATGTTGGGTAAGTGGATATCGATATTTTCAAAATTACAACAGCACTAAACCACTAAACTTTTATAATTTCTGAGCACTAGTCATGCTCACTAGGGCTGTGGAGATGGATAATGAACATAATAAAATATAAAAAGAACGTATCCATTAATGTATGTTTATAGTCAATATTAAGAATTTACAGATTTCAGTAACTTCTTAATATTAAAAAAAAATCAGGGAAGAGATTGGGAACGGGTTGAGTAAAAAAAAAAATCCAAGATACAGATCATAGTAGAGGTTAGCTCAGAGGTAGGCAACCTTGGCTCTTTTATGACTCGTCGACTTCAACACAGCACAGCTGGCTCAGGAATTCTGGGAGTTGAAGTCCACGAGTCATAAAAGAGCCAAGGTTGCCTACCCCTGGGTTAGCTAGTCCTACTCACACCTCAGAAAACTCAAGATTGTGATGTAAATTAGTAGATGTAAAGTGCTAATAAATTTAAATGTGTATACCCCAAGTGCTAACCTATTTGCATGTACCATTAGCACATTTATATCACAAGTACATCCAAGTGTTGCAGGACATGCCTGGATGCATAATCATTTTATATGTGGCTCACATCAAATTTATTTTAGCCCTAATTCTCAGTGTCTAAATAACAGGGAAAAGACTGAGAATAAAGCAGCTAAAATTTAGCCCTGGACTCTCTGCGGTATTCTAGTAAAAGAAGATCTGCTGTCAAGAGTTTTGCACTGTGGATAACCAGCCTTGCTCTAGTTTTGCTCAGATATTCTTCCTGGGAGTGGGTATATCAGGTCAACTGACTGGTGACATAACAGCAGCGAACTATTTCTGACTGCAACTACATATTGCCAAATATCCCATTAAGTGAAAAATGACTATGCAAAGGGCAACTTTTAAAAATTCTTTTAAATTCATCATGGCTACATTTATTTGCCAAAACAGCCATAAAGGCATTTGCCCCCTTACTCTTGACTTCTACTGCCAAAAAACCCAGCAGCTTTGTTTTACTGCTTGTTTGTTTGTTTCTATTTATACAGCCACCCCTCTTGCCAAGGCACACCTCTATCTCCTGGCTTTGACTGCAGGGATCTCTAACAAACAATACATGCAAGGCAAAGTCACTTTGCAGCTTGACTGTTAATGATTGCATAGATACAACCATGCAGTTTCCTTTTTGAGATCAGCCAAGGTCAATTAGATGCTGCTACAGCTAGCAGCAACACAAGCATTCATTAATGCTGAAGTCACTTCTTTGGAGTGCCCATCTTACTTAAAAGCACAAACCACAGAACATACCCAACCAAATGAAAACCAAAGCTGAATTTGTCTGCACAGAAGTTTAAGAACGCCTCTGTTTTATTAATAAAGTTGATGTTTTTTCTTAATTTTATAACTAGGCTGACCTTGATAGGCCACCATCACTCAGAGAGTAATTTCAATAAATTGTCCATATTCTTTTTAACTTACCTATCCTATTTAAAGTTATAATTAATCATTACCATATTTAACTTAATTTCTTCACAAGTTAATTTGTTCATATAATTAGCACTTAGGATAAAGTAGGTTTTATTACTTTAGTAGGTTTTATTACTTTAGTAAAATAAAATATTGATATGCTGTTGAAATAAAGTAATCCTTGCAAAGCACATGCCCATACTGTATATAACTATTCCCAACTAGCTGACCTTAACTAAATCTATGGGAGCACAACCTTAAAAAATTTGATCATCTCCCAAAACTTTTTAAACCAGCCAAATGGTTAAGATAAGCTATTTCCTAAAATTTTAAGAAGAAACTGATCATTTCTTCAACAGGACACCTGACTACTGCTTACCTACTTTATATTTTTAAAAGACAAAGCTTTCCCAAAACAGCTTATTGCTGGATCTTGTCCTACATTTCCTATCTTTGTTTTGTTTTAAATTAAAATAGATCCTTGCCTTTACTTCTTTTCTAGACTGGAGCACCATGTCGACAACAAGGAAAATATGAAAGCTTATGAATATGAAATATGGAGATGATACGATGAAGGAATAAGAAGTTATTCTTGTTTGTTTCAGTTGTGAAGTACCACATGTGTGCTACTTTGGGTTGTCTGACAAGTTCCCCAAAGTACTTGTTTGAAATGGTATTAACAGGCCACATAGAAATTAGAGTTTTAGTTACTGCCCATCAGATCCACCCCCTTTCCTTACATATGCATACATTAGCAATATAAAACTAGTTTGTCTCTCCCAGTATTATTCTATATGAAATGGCTTGAGACTTTGATTGGCTCAATAACTTATTTACAGTACATTGACAATAACTAAAATATATAAACTGATTACAATCCTTAATCTGCTTTTCTAGCAGAAAGCTTCGGGGGCAGGGTTGGTTTCTGCTTTTAAAATCCTTTTGAGGAAATGTATTTTTCTGCCCTTTTAATATTTCCTTCTCTGGGGGGGAGCTGACTTCCCACACAGTTGATCATAGCACTATGTTTCATTCAGTAAAAAAGATGAAAATATTAACATGTTTACTGAAAAAGTGTGTTTTGCCTAAGAAACCACAGTCATAACTGAAACTACCTATTATCTGCAGTCATATTTAGAACATATTTAGTTTTCAATTGCAGGGTTTTTAAACAGAACTATTTAGAATTTACCCAGTAGTTCTCAGGTATAATAAAGAGTTCTGATTTACCGTATCAAGTCTTAACTTCATACAGTAAACATTCTTTTAAAAATTGCCAGGTTCTGATAAAGCGATAAAAGAAGTATAGACCTGTCTGTGTGCAAATCAGATATTCTCAGCATCATCAATATACTATGCCTTTGATTATCCAATCATGCAATTAATCCCAAACCAACATTTTAAACAAGGAAATGGCTTTTATAACAAGAGGCATGGAGTTTTAAAAGATGTCAGCTGCATGCTGTGGACCAAATTCAATCCTCTCTTGCATTTCCTCTCTAAAATGGTGAGAGAAACATTGCATTTAGCACTATTATATGTCAGCTATTCTAAACAACTTTATAAAATAGCAACATTTTGTCACAGCACAAAGGTTTGGCTTAAAAATCCCTGCATTTGTATAACAAGCGCCTGGTTGCATTTGAGCAAGCTAAACACATTTGTGGAAGGAAAAAAGCGATCATTTCAGGGATTGGGTGGGGGACAGTATTCAAAAGATAATTCTGCTCAACTGAAAAAGACAATTGCTTGTGAATGACGTTCCAGCTTCCAACTGGAGAGTTATTTATAAGTTGATTGCCACACCAAAGGGAGGAAGGTAGGTAGATGAATTCACTCTTGATGTGTAAATGACACGGACGGAAGCAGAGTATGAAACTTTTCAAAAGGTTTCTTAGCCCTTTTTTATTCAGGGAGAAAGCCTCAGTTTGAAAAGATGAGCAGCCACTGAGACAATAAATCAATCTCCTTTCAATCACCTATAAAAAAATCCAACTTTTATGTCCCCAACATTACACATTACCAAAGTAAAAAGTAATAAACCAACTTTCCTTTAAATGTACTCTCAAAATCTATCGGTGTAGCAAACTTTTGGTTTAATATTCTTTCTTGTTCATAGCCAGCATACAAAAAATGTGATGCCTTTTCTCTGCTAATATTATTTATTTAGTGTATGGCTCCGCTAATACAGTATTAAATAGAAAGTGAAAGAAGTGGGAGGGGCTTAGATCGTCATAAAAAGAGATGCCATGACATTCCAACTTATTCCGCCTCAGTTTTTCATTCTTCCCACCTGTTGTTTATTTTTCTTTCATTCTAATTTACGTTGTACATTCCTTGAAGGCAGGTCTATTTTTCCTTATACAATTCCATAGGCAATCATGGCCTTATACAGATAAATGCTGACATATATAATATTTTACGTATTTGAAGATTACAAAAAAATCACAGTAGAAATGTTAATTTAATTTGTGGGTTTTTTTTAATGTTTACCAGGCATTTAATAGCTGTTGTTCTCTGATTAATGTATAGAATATAATTAAAGCAAGTGCAAAGTCATAAAATGCAAATATTCAAGTCTACAATTAGAAGCTAATATAATATAAAACATGAAGCTAGTTAAAACCAATCCATATAAAAAAATATAGGGGCTCGTGTTACTTTTAACAGCCCATGCAAACAAAATGGATTTGTTGTAAATCCAGAGAGCTAGACAGCAGGTGAAAACAGGTTAGGGGCACTCTGAAAAAGCCATTGCTTATGTGCCTACCCTATATCTCAACTTGCAGAGAAACTCAAAAGTATATATATGCAGGAGGAACTCCTGTAGTAGTAGCAAGTGAGGTCAGATGAGAAATCTTAGGTATTTCAGACATAATTAACTAGGGGGAAACTCTTTTGCCTCATGACAATTCCTCAAATAATGTAGGAACTAAGGGATCTGGTTAACTAATTCTCACAACCAACATTTTGTCAATATTCTATCGTAATCTATTTTCCCTATTTCAGGAAAACAGTTTTCATCAGATTTTGGGTTTCTTTCCTAATTTTTTCAATTGATATTTGCATAAACATGGAATATTCCAGAATGCAAAATACCATTTCTTGATGAGGCTCTTGAGAAATCTAAGTTCAGTGTGCAAAAGAAACATGGCCCTCAAAAATTGGGGAGGGGGGCGCAAGGAGGAATAAATTATAGTATTGGGAACTGTCAAAATCTGAGGCCAGATTTCCTACTCATTTACATAGAACATAGAATAATAGGAAGGGATCTTGATGATCTTCTAGTCCACGGGTGTCAAACTCGATCGCGTCAAGTGATGTATCGGATGTATCGTGTCGTATTGTGCCTTTGCGGAGCTAGGGTGGGCATGGCCTGCATGGGCCGCCAGTTTGACACCTGTTTTAGTCCAAGCCCATGTTTGAACCACAGGAGAAACAAATTGAGACATACAGCACTTCAGCTTTTCTCCATATTTTATATATCAAATGGCTTCTATAAGATTCTAAACATAGTGTATGTTTGAGAACCCCATGAGAGGAAAGTCACTGTGGTATTTCAGCATAACTTGAACTCCTATGTTTACTGTAAGGCTACAGGATGTTCCATGAAGAAAAGAATAATATAGCTATTTTAAGAACCTTTGGTGAATTATGAATCTTACAAATAAATATGGATATTTGTATCTGTATATAGTGAACACTCATAAATATACTTACTGTATATATTTGTGTAAGTAAATTGAATTTCTTGGTGCATTCTGAGCTTGGTTGTTTTCTTGCAAACATTTCATTAACTAAATTAAGTAACATCATCACTATTAGTGATTATGATGTTACCTAGTTTGGATAATGAAATGTCTGCAAGAAAACAGCCAAACTCAGAGAGCACCAAGGATCCCTCATTTCAACCATGAGTTACAATAAAGTATTCTTTACTGATAAATTGAATTAATTTGCTATTTTTTCCCTCTCAAAAATATCAATTCAAGAAAGTATATTATATTTCCATGTATGTGATACATGGAATATCTCCATGCATACTGATCATTCTCCAACTTTCTTGGTATCACATTCAAGCACAGATTTTAAAAGATAATTATTTCTAATGTACATATTTATACTTTTTAAGTTATACTTTTATTCTATATTCACCTACTCCCCTTTCATACCAGTTGTCCTATGTATAACTTTTACTTTTGTTACCTCAAACAGCTTTTAAAAAATGTATCTTTGTCTTAATATATATAAATTCCAGTTCAGAAAAAGGGAATGAAACTGAAACTGCAAGTAGTTACTAATTGCTGGATGGAGATAGACACACTGTGAGAATCTTCCAAACCTATGCCAACTAATCATGATAAGCAAGCATCTGCTACTCAAAATGGCATATCTATTTTTTCCTCTGCAAAATCAGTGATGTCACATTGTACCATAGATCTTTCCCAAAAATATATTACTGGCTGCCAATGGCAGGAATATAGAGAATATTACGATTCATGATGTAGGGCTATATCACAGATCTATTATATGGACTACTCCCAACCTGTTGCCCTTGAGCTATGCTGAATTATATATATATTTTCTTCTTAAATGATGTCCAATTCTTAAGGACTGCCTGGACAACTCCCTTCAGTTTTCATGGCAAGGTTTTTCAGGTCATTGCCTCTTTCCTTGGGCTGTGCGAATGTGACTAGCTGGCCTTCGGCCTAAGGCGGAATTAGCACTCATGGCCTCCCAGTTTCTAGCCTTATATCTTAACCCCTATACCAAACTGGGTGTCTTCAATTATAATTACCATAATCCTAATATTTATACTGGATGGATTAACAAAAGAGCATGATATCTGGAGGACTCTTGGCTAGGGAAATCAAGAAAAATAAAGGGATGTTTTTGTGAAGCTGCTCATTTGCACATCTATTAATAGTGTTATAAGCATACAGCAATTATTACAATGCTATTGTGCTAGCATAGCATTTTGTAGAGGAAATAGCTGTAAAAGAAAAGTGTTCCACTGAACTGAAAAACATATTTCCTGTTCCGGAACAAGACTGCTTTTTTCAGGAAGGAAAAATAAGAACTTGGGATCCACGTCCTAAAACACGTCACTGAAGTTGAAGCAGGAGAGAAAAAATAAAACATTCCAGCATGATATTCTACTTGAGCAGTGGAGCATGAGTAACTAATGGAGGCTTTTCGTGGTCTGGTGAGTTTAAGCTATGAGCTGAAAGTTTAACTGTTAAATGCACTTGGGATGTGTGCATATGTACATTAAAAAAAGCATTGAACATTTTTTTTTCCTTCTCATGGGGTAAGGCCAGTTTATTCCCACATTTGCTGCCTTATGGTGAATACAACAGTAGGTCTCACACTGCCTCCATCTCATTATTGTCCTTCCCTTGTGTTTACAAAGGTTGTTTTGCTGCTTCTATTTTTAAAGCACTTATAAGATTTCTAAAAATGTTTGAAACTAAACCTAAAACTACTGCAGAATTAAGGATAATGATGGAACCGTGGTGCTCAGCCAAGTTTAATGATCAATACACAAAACCACTTTCATCTCGACAGAACGTATCATCAGGAAATGAGCAGGTAATTGTTATACACGTGTGTATGCACATGCACTCCTGAGCTACTTTTGACTCCCAAGCTGGCCATTAGCAAAGGGAGAGGAGAAGCAGGCAAATAAAGCTAGCTGAGGTCAGAACAACTGCCAGGGAATAAAGCAGATCAACTGACCGTAGCAACTAGGTAGCTAGTATATACCCTGAGAGGTCGGGCGGGGGGGGGGGGCGGCTGCTGTTTCCAGCTTACTCCTTGTAAGCCTGGATGTGGTGATTAAAGCATGTGATGAAATGGCAGTCAGACAAAGCAAGAAAACCTGCTGCTGACAGGAAATTCAGATTCTTCTCAGCACAGAAAGTAACTGAATAGCAATCATAGAAGAATGCTAGAGGAAAATCCAGGGGCGAAGCAAGCCCACCCTTAAGCACCACATATGGCTGTCAAGAAGGGGAACTAGATCCTCTTGGACAAAAGATGCAAAAGAATCTTATTTTTAAAGCATCTGAGTTTGTAGTGATAAAAAGTTGTATCAGGGCCAATTATACAAAGAGAAAAAAAGAGAAAGTTAGCTAGTCAGCTACCAAACCAACCAACTTTGAATGAACTATGCTTTACCAAGTTATCCAAATTGCTCATTTTTGAGAAACTTGCTTTTTAGGCATCCTGGGTTAGAATCTTGCAGATCTGTTTCTTCTCCCATACACTCCTAGAGGTGGACAGGAGACACCTCCAAAAACTTCAAGTAAGGATGGCGGTCATAAAGAGCCAACAATAACAGCAAGAATTCACAGCAAGAATCTACCTTGGATTTAGCATTTTCTTTGCAGAGCTCCTTTTAAAATAGTTCCTTTTTAAATTCTCCCAAATTTTAAAAAAACATAACCAATAGACAAAAAACTAGAGGCAATTTTTACAGAATCAACAGCTACTGACATTTTTTCACCACACCTCTGTAACAAGAGATAAAAATTAGTTTATTAAAAATGAGAGTTGAAATTAAACAGATGCAGCAGAATTCCTAATCCTATTTGTCTACATTGCACAAACTAATGGGGCATTTTAAAAGGAGAAAACAAGTAATTGTATTCACTTAATCCACAACCTTTTTTGAGCAATCCTGCCTTATTTTATGGAGAAACTAATAATGCCCCTGATGGGCATTCAAGTAGGGATTCTTAAATGCTGTAGTACAGTGCAATAATAAGAGTTAAATATGACCATGACTAAAACTTATCAGTTTTTACTGGAGCTGAGTTGGCAAAAAACAAATACACTACAAACTGTTAGTGTATATATCAAATAAAACAGTAATA
>NW_015391237.1:23054-31982 GCF_001527695.2 Protobothrops mucrosquamatus
ATCCTGCCTTATTTTATGGAGAAACTAATAATGCCCCTGATGGGCATTCAAGTAGGGATTCTTAAATGCTGTAGTACAGTGCAATAATAAGAGTTAAATATGACCATGACTAAAACTTATCAGTTTTTACTGGAGCTGAGTTGGCAAAAAACAAATACACTACAAACTGTTAGTGTATATATCAAATAAAACAGTAATACAACTTTAATTTTTTATAAAATAACTAAAATAGAAAAACAATATTGAATATTTAACTGCTCATATATTACAAGTAGCCCTTGGTTAAAATGATTATTAGCAAATTTTTCAAAGTTATTATGGTGCTAAATGGGGACACTTAATGCCCAGCCCTTAAAGTTGTAGCCACTGCAGCATGCCTACGGTCACATGATTAGCACTTAGCAAATGGCTTGCAATTATAGCAATCACAACATCCCTCAGTCATGTGATCAGCATTTGCAACCTTCACTGTTGGCTTCTAACAAGCAAAGTTAATGGGGAAGTCGGCAGAAGATCATAAATGGCAATCATGTGTCATTGCACTTAATGACCACAAATGAAAGTCACTGCAGTCATGCTTTGTGATTGTATGGCTTCATGATGGAGCTTCCAGTTCCACTGACCATCATTAACCAAGGATTACATATATTACATGGCACAATGGCAGAAATCACAGAGACATGTATTTATTCCTGCAAGAAGAAAACCACAACTACTGGCAGTCCACGTCAATGGACTGCCATTTTCCCTATCAGCTATAGTAATCCTTGATTTATTACTACAATTGGGACCAGAATTTCCATCTTAAGTTGGTGCAGTTGTAAAGCAAGCTGTCACATGACTACACCAACTTACAACAACAATCCCAGCTCTCCCTGTTGTGGCATTAACTGAGAATCTTGAGTGATTAAATTAGTACCAGTATCATAATTAAGAAAATTTTAGAATGTGCAGAAATGGGCAAATTAACCTTAGAGATTAAAGAGAAAGACTCAGTTTACTTTAAAACATGGGATAACTTTTACCAATGGTTAACAAAACGAACTAGTGAGAAATGACTGTGATATTTAATGGCGAATATATTTTAATAAGATGAAGGATATGTATTGATTAACTGATACTGTTTATGATAATTGTTTCTCATATTCACTATAGCTATTTATATTAATTAGTGCTATTGAACATATGTACCCGGACAATAGTCTGTTTGCTAAAGCTTGAAAATGTTAATGGGGGTCACCCCATTGTTGTTCCTATCCCTGTTCCAACCCCAACCCTGACTCCTACCCTGAACCCCAATTCCCATACTGATCCCATCCCTTCCCTAACCTTATAAAACTCAATAAAACTCTTATTATAAAAAAAAATTAGTACCCAACTCCCTGCACTTGCCTATCTCCTCTTATCTCCGCTCTGTCCAGATTCTGGCCAGCCTGCACCCTGCCTTGCAGTGCAGCAAGCAGCATTCGCTTGTCCTACCTAAGAAGTTTCAGCCATTCCCAGCAAGCATTCATTTGCCCAACTGCCTTCTCTCCCAGTTCCCCCGCTTCAAGTGGATAAAGGGGTGCTCTCTTCACACACCTCTCCTTGGCTGGAGAAGCTGGGTCTGAAAAGGAGAGAGAGCAATGGAAGGGAGGTGCTGGGTACCAAAGGTTGGTGTAGGGAACCGGTAGAAAAAGCAGCTGGGCAAAGGAATGCTTGCTGGTGATTTCTGAGGCTTTCGGGGGGCCATGTCAAGCAGCAGCAGAGCAAGACAGTTCTAGCCCTCCCACAAGAACAATGCAAGGCTAGCCAAAAGGGCAGACATGGGAGAGGGGAGGTTGGCAGATATAGGGAGCTGAAGTATCCCTGCAGTCCTGAGCACAAGCAGGCTGCCAAGCATCCGAATTTTGATCATGTGGCCATAGGTAACTTCAGACGGTTGCTGAATGTGCAGTTTGGTAAGCAAGGACTCTTATCTATATAAAAGTTTACCAACATTTTGAGGAAATGGATCAATTTAAACTTTTTGTCAAATAAATTGGAAATATAAATATCCATTTAAAAATTAAATTATATAACATATTTCAGGAATATAATTTTTTTGCTGGATCATAAGAAAAGGAAGCAGGTGAAAACAGGTTCATACACTTAGTAGAATAGGAAATCCTCATTTATTGACCACAATTGAGACCAGGAACAAAGCGATCACCAAGTGAAATTACTATTATGCTTATCGCTTTACTTTAGCTTTTCACATCTGCAAAGGTCATAAATAAGAGGATTGGTTGAAAAGTTATTTTTTCATCACTATTGTAAGTGCAAACAGTCACTGTATGAGGCAGTTGCTAAGCAAGGACTACCTGTACTCAAAAGTCTGAGGTAGACTACTTTACCTGATGCAAAATATTAAAAACAGTTGTGACACGGTCTCCCCTTAAGTTACTCATTACTCCTTTAGGAATTCAGAACTTCCAATACTATAGGAAAAAGAAGTCTTACTTATCAATGTGACCTTTCTACATTTGGCTGAGAAAGGAATTGCAAGGAAAACCAATGGGAAAAAAGTTAAGCAGCTCTGCTGCTTGTAACTTCTCACATACAATAGCTCACAAAAGACACAATGGAAGGAAACCCATTTTTACTGCCAAATATATTGTTCTAAATGAGATGATCAGCAGAAATCCACTATTTTTTGTTTAAAAGAAAAGATACAACCTCCCCCAAATTAGTCCCAACTTTTGTAACTACGCATTTGTATAGTTTCCTTGATAAATTATAGAAGTGGTTGGCCATTGCTTTGATAAGCCAAGCCACAATTTGGGGTCATTAGGATGCTGCCCTTTTTTTTCTACCAACCTTCTGTTGCAACTGTCATGCAAACTTAGGAATAAATTTGAAGCTGAAAACACTAACAAAAGTTTTTAAGTTTTCATGCTGAGTAGCCCAATTAAAGATTTCTGAAGACCTTAACCTTATACAATCCAAATATCCTGCAGCACTTTTCCCCAGCTGGAAAGGAAGTAAGGATCACCTTGCAATTTATGCCTGCTCTGCCCTCCAAGAAAAAGAAGAAATAAATTCTTCTCACGCTTGCTGCATTGAGTATAAAATTTGGAAGTTGCATTATCAGAAATGCAAATTCTTTACTAGATAGTAATAGATTTTAATGCACAGAATGGCAATGAAAATGATCAGATCAATAAATAAGTCCTATATCTCAGCAATTGAACTTCTTGTCATGCATGTGCAAATAGAGCTAGATATGTTTTCTGCGTGCAATAAATGTTCCTACTTCAAAGTTAGGTACATTACAAATATGTTAGTTTTAAGCACATTTGTGCAACTTAATTGCCCAAATGAAAAATACCTCACACATGCTCTCAAAAAAAATCAGATAACGCTTTCAGCTAATGTTGAATGCTAAATATGACAGAGGCAGTACATAATTGCAACAGCAGGAGGCAAAAGGTCCTGGCTTTGTGATGCAAGCTCTGCTCTTTTTCTTTGTGCATTGTGATATTGCACACATGCCCAAAAAGGACAGTTTGCAGCAGTATTACTTTTATCAATACTGAGTACAGTGGTATCCTGGTACTCATCTTTAATTGGTTCAGGGAGGCACGATGAGTACCAAAAACAGTATCAAACAATTTTTTCCCATGAGGAATATGGGCACATGTAAGGCACAAGGAAGCTGACATCGACAAGTTTTAGTTTGTGCATTGAATACCAAACAGATGATGAGTACAGGGACAAAATTTTCACGTCAAAATGTGTTGAGTACCAAATTCGATGAGTTTCAAAGCATTGAGTAACAAGGTACCACTGTATTTTACAACAGCTGTTTTGAATTTATAAACATTTTGCATACCACTTATAAAATTCCCCTTTTTATGACTCTGTAATCCCTTAATTCCCGGTAGAGTTGAGGCGACTGGAATAATGGGGATTAAACCTGATTAACCAGAATTCCAGGGATGTAAACTAGACAGGAAATCAAACCCAAAAGGCAGTAGCAACTATTTCACTATTCATGACAAGATATTACATGGTGCACTGAACACAAACGTTTGACCTGAAGACTTCACTTACCAGAAATTGGCATTAGCCAATAGAGCTTTATTTCAAACCTGTTTCCCAAGATGCCAAACTCACTACCAAAAAGCCTGAGTTTTCATAAACTGCAAGAGAATTTTATCTTATTTTCAAATCTTCATGACCACGAGAGGGAGAAACTATATGGCAATATTTTCTCTGCCCCCCCCCATGTCCTTCAACCCCAGAAAATTCAGTAGAAATATTATTCCATTCCCAAACTTTAAAGAGACTAATCTTATACACAAAGCCAGCAGCCAATCCTTTCAACCCTGAAATATGGAGATGGAACAACAGCCCTCCTCAATATAATATTATTCCCATACTTAATTTCAATGTACATGAAGAATGCAGGAAATTAATCATACATAAAATAGTATTCAATCAAATGAAATATCTAAACGCTATAAACATCAACAAATTTAGCACACAATCAAGAACTCCAACAAAACCCTAAACCAAGATCTATAGTGCAGGAAATAGAATACTTGTAAGCACACACATTGTACTTGCCCCCTTTCTTCACACATAATTAAGTCTTAAATGTTTTCTCTGGTTTGGCTGATGGGCAGGGTGTGAAAGCATGCAGTATAAGTTGGGAAGGATACATGAAAGGTGCTATGCAAGTCATGGAGAGACTGTGGAGGTTGTGCAGATGGGGGAGACTTAATCAAGCAATTTGCAACTTTCTCTGCCATTGCCAGGCTTCCCACCAGCAAGACTTGTGGGACGCTGGTAAGGAGCTTTGGAAACAGAGCATAGCAGCGCTGAAGTGGCTACAACTTTCCCAAATTTCATTCCCATGTGAGTAATGGGTCCTGGCATTCTGTTGTTTAGGCCATTGGAAGTACATTGGTTCAAAAATTGTTGCGCTATGGCACACTATTTGCCCAATTGAAGGTTACAATTTTCAGGGGATGTCTTATTTTTTTGCCATCGTGGGTGGGGCAGTGGGCAGCAAACTTGCTGGAGGACCAATTGGAAGGTCGGGGGCACCACTCCCACCCCACCACCTGCCTTGCCTTGCCCCGGCGGGACCGGCACAGGAACTATAGAGGTTTGCATGGTACAAACAAGTTAGAAGGTACTGTTTATCGCACCAAAGCCGTTTAGTCCATGGTGACCAGTGAATGTGCTTTAAGCTTTTACACTGTCCCTTGACTAGAATATTAACGGGTCTAATTCAAGAATCACTCCCCATTTCCTTCAACATGGCCCAAGCTCCCCGTGCTTCTTTCCAATTCTGCCTCAAAGCCTCAGCGATTCAGTTCTCTCCCCTCCTTCCCAACATGCAATCCTAACCCCACCCTTTTCCTTCGACTACCATCTCCCCATTTATTTCCTTCCACAAGAAGCAGGCTTTCTTTCTCGTCACTTGTTCTTCTCCGGGACTGTTTTCTTGCGGAGCTAGGTGAGTTTCAATTGCCATGTGTGGCAACTCGATGCTGTGGGTTCACTGCACTGTAAAAGTTTTGCTTGTTTACTTTTTCGGCAGCAGAACACGCCTCGTTCTGAAAGGGGAAGGGAGCACTGCCCATTGGTTTTTGGCTTATTGGAGGGCTCCATCCGGTTTTGGTGATTGACTTATGGGAGGGCTCTTCTTCAGCCGGGTGTATGCTGTGTGAAGTTCTATCCGATTTAGCAAAGTGAGGTTTAGCAAGCCAAGCCATGCCACGGCCCCTGCGCTCTCAGCTGCAATTGTGGCCCACAACACTTGTAGCAGGATTGTTTCCCTAACCAAGCATATATTGTGGCAGTAACTACAAAATCATGCTAGGGCTTATGTTCTGGTTGGGTTTTATTTTCGGGGAAACATGGTATGTCTATTTATATGTATATATGTCTGTGTGTATATAAGTGTGTGTGTGTGTGTGTGTGTGTGTGTATTGGATATATTCTAATCATATTTGACTTTGTATGCAACATTTAATCTTCCTAATGCCTGCCAAATTCCCCACACTGTGCTGCTAAAAGTAATGCATTAAAAATGGCATCAAATAACTCTGATTCTTCCTTGAAACTATTCGAATTCAAAGATATATTTTTAAATGTTATTTATACTCTACTTTGCTGCATTGGTTCAGAATGATTAACCACAAGATTCTTTTTGCTAAAGGCAAACAGTCTTATCTTTTACAGCAGAGGTCACAGGAGATAGATTGGAATCAACCAGGAGGCCTCTGATTTGCAACAGATCAACAAGAATGAATTAACAGCAGCAAAAATAAAATGATTCTTCTTCACTCTAAAACAGTTAAAATGAAGAAAACCTGTTTTGGCACAGAGGAGATTAAAAGAACAGGTTTCTGTATTTAGGTTTTATGACTTCTGTTCAACTCTGAAGCAGAAAAACAACCTCCAAGGTTTAGAATTCTTTATTTTTTATCCTATGCACTTTTCAAGAGAGAGTGAGTACATCTTGAGTTTTCTTGTCTAAATCAAAGTGTTAACACCCAAGCTTGAAGTCTTTTTCCCCCTGCCCTGGAGACTTGCAGGCTAAGGAAATTGAACAAAGCAATATAAAACGCTAAATGAAAACATTATTGTAAATATGTTTGCTTCTTTAAAAGCAAAATTGCAATGTCTACATTACATAGTGAATAACCAGTTCCAAAATGACGTTTAAAGAATAGTGCTTTTCAGGGGCAGCTATCAGCTAAACAATGTTTTAAATGGGCATTACATAGTGGGTGGAGTATAATACAGATAACTAGAATAAGTCCCAATCTTTGCTAAATAGTGCCCAGCTCCACTGCATGTACAAAATCCATCAATACTTTACATGGGTGGTCAAATTTTAACACTAGCAGAATACAGGAATGTCCATCACACTGGAAGTCAATAGGTTCATTTAAGAAGCAGAAGTCAGATTAGGTGACACATATCAATTAGTCCTCCCAAACAAGGAATGGCTTCCCAGAATCTATGTTTCAGTTGACTGCTTTATTCCACTAACAACAAAGTTTATCCAACTAATGATGTTTCTGGAGCTCTACCAAGTGGTAAAGGCATTAACATTCACAGGTTCTAAAATGTTCTTCCTCTATACTTAACAGCACCAGTAGCCAGCTGAAAACAAGTTGCATTAATGAAACTATCCCTTTAAAACCAGAAAATAAATGTGGAAACATTCTGCGACAGATTTTGTTCTTAGTCTCACCAAGTAGTCAGAGATAAGGAACAAATCTATATCCTTATACACATATAATCCCATGCTCTTGTGCTTACCTCAAATAAACTATACAATTAGTCCTTCCAAACAAGGAATGGTCAAGGAACTGAGGAGCAATTGTTAGGGAAAGATCTCTACTGCTTCCCAGAGTCTACAGTATGTTTCAGTTGACTGCTTTACTCCATTAACAACAAAATTTATCCAACTTTGCTGGAGAGCATGCTTCACCACATCTGTTCAAATCAATTGAATTAATTAGAAATTACTATTCCTTGACCAATTTAGTGAAAATCTGCAAGAAAAAATAATAATCTAAGAAATTGCCTTTAAATCAAGAATTTGTTTTTGGCTAACCTAAGTGCCCAAAAAGTGATAAAAGCCATTTTATTAGTAGTGCTCAGAAAAGCCAAAGTGAAGATGAATGATGGAAGTCTGCAATTGTGGCCCACAATACTTGTGGCAGGTTTGTTTCCCTAACCAAGCATATATTTACAGCAAGTACAAAACTGTAGCAATCTTTGAAGAAAAAGTCAAGGGGTTAGAGCAGCAAATGGCCATACTTTAACTGATAACAATAAAAGAGGATCTATCAAAAGGAAGATTTATCAAAGACAGTTCTACAATAATAGCTACCCATATGGAAGACAGTTAAATAGAACAGCAAGCAGAGTGGATGAGGGTAACAGGCAGAAACAAGAAATGCATAAGTTATCCTATATCAGTGGTGGCGAACCTATCTAGGGCACATGTGCCGGAGGCGGCACTCAGAGCCCTCTCTGTGGGCAGACGTGCCGTTGCCCCAGCCCCGCCTCCCCCCACGGCCCCCTCCTCCCCAGCAGCCCCCCTGGAGGAGAGTAGACCCCGAGCGTGGCCCGCGCAGAGCAGTGAAGCCAAGGACATGGCAGCCAGGCAGCGTAGAAAAGACTCTGCCCTTATGCCCCATCACGCACAGTTGATGCTGTGGGGTGCGGGCAGAGGGTATGGCTGCCATGGTGCTGCTGGGCTGCCTGGCGATCTGCGGCGGGCCCTGGAGGCAGTGAGTGGCCCTGTGGGCAGGTGGGGTGGGGCGGGGCAGGGGCGGTTTTTGGGCACTCGGTCTCTAAAAAGTTCACCATCACAGTCCTATATCTTTTGGACAGTCCTATATCTTTTGGAAGTCAAGCCCTTCTAGTTTTCAAATCCTTGCAGATAGACAAAGGCCCTCAGCATTCAGGGGAGAAGACTCAACAAAATGAGAGATGAATATAAATTTCGAAAGAGGATGCAACTGTACCTATAATAAGAATCATGGTAGTTGGTGACTCACTATTAGGAACGGAGTTCAAATATGCTGACCAGATCATCAGTTTGTGAAGAATGTTTTCTCCCAGGAATATGGAGGTGACAAAACTATTTCTAAATCGTATCATGCCCACTGACAAGTACTCCTTCTTAACACATATGGGGATAAAGAGAAGCTAAAATGGTGTCACGAGAATCTTTGAAGGGGCGTTGTCTTACCTGAACGCCTTTTCTCAGCAAAGAGGAATGTAGACTCCACGTGTGGGTGTTAATTGTCCTCTAGCCCAATCAGACCAAACAATCAAAGTCGCCACGCCCCTTCAGGGTCTGAGCATGCCCAGTTTCGAAAAGGGCGAAGCCAGTGATTGTTCTGTACGACGTGATGGCTCCTGAAAAAT
>NW_015391238.1:0-1031 GCF_001527695.2 Protobothrops mucrosquamatus
TTTTTGCTAAGCTTGATTTGGCTCAGGCATATCAACAGCTGCCTGTTGATGAGGCTGCAGCTGAGGCCCAAACTATTGTCACCCATCGTGGAGCTTTCAAGGTGAAGAGGTTACAGTTTGGGGTAAATGTCGCTCCTGGCATTTTTCAAAGTGTGATGGAAAACACCCTGAGGGGTATTCCTGGTGTCTGTCCTTATTTTGATGATGTTCTCATCACAGGTGACTCTCCACAAGTGCTGGCTGAGCGGTTAAAGGCCGTTTTGCTTCGTTTCCGGAAGGCAGGTCTTAAACTAAAACAGGACAAATGTAAGATTGGTGTCCAATCCACTGAATTCTTAGGATTCAAGATCGATGCACAGGGTATTCTCCCATCTGATGCTAAGCTCAAAGCTATTCAGAAGGCTCCAAGCCCCAAGTCTAGGGGCAAA
Source organism: Protobothrops mucrosquamatus (assembly GCF_001527695.2). Classification (NCBI taxonomy): domain Eukaryota; kingdom Metazoa; phylum Chordata; class Lepidosauria; order Squamata; family Viperidae; genus Protobothrops; species Protobothrops mucrosquamatus. The sequence continues at coordinate 429 of NW_015391238.1, forward strand.
CTGCAAGCCTTTTTAGGTTTATTGAATTTCTAGTATGCATTTCTACCTCACAAAGCTGCTATTGCTGAGCCATTGCACAGACTCCTTGACAAGAATGCGTGTTGGCGCTGGACCAAGGTCCATGAGGCCAGTTTCAATGAGGTCAAAGCTTTGCTTACATCCAATGCGGTGTTGGCTCATTTTAATGAGCAGTTGCCAGTGTGCCTGGCTTGTGATGCCTCACTCTACGGTGTGGGCGCTGTTCTTAGCCATTTGACGGCTGATGGGACTCAGGTCCCTGTGGCTTACTATTCTAGGACCTTATCTGCTGCTGAGCGCAACTATGCTCAAATTGATAGGGAAGCTTTGGCTTTGGTGGCTGGTATTAAAAAGTTCCATGATTTCCTCTATGGCCGCCATTTTACGGTCTTCACGGACCACAAGCCTTTACTGGGGCTATTTACCACCTCCAAACAAACTCCTCATATCCTATCCCCTCGTATGCTCCGTTGGTCCATCTTCCTCTCAGCTTATGACTATTCACTGGTCCATAAGCCTGGCAAGGAAATGGGTCATGCAGATGCTTTGAGTAGACTGCCATTACCTACTGTGGAGCCTGATCCC
>NW_015391238.1:4263-6080 GCF_001527695.2 Protobothrops mucrosquamatus
TTCTTTTTATCAGCTTTATAATCACCCAGAATTGTTACAAGCTTTACATGTGCATATTCCTTGTGAATAAGCATTCTTTGTTCTTGCCACAGAGGCTCCACAGTCTGTCTGGTCTCCTTTCAAGTATATGCCATAACCTTGCTTTCTTTTAGCAGACAGACCATCAGTATACACATATATTCTTGAAAATATAAATGTGCTGGAAAAAGTTGAATCTTCTTGAAAATGTTAATTTCCATACATATGTCCTAGAGAATAAAGATTTGTTAAAAAATATTGTAGTTGAAAAAGCAGTCTACCTCATGGCTGGAATTAGTAATTTCATATACATATTGGTAGAAATTTTGTAGTTTTATTTTGTTGGCAACTCTGCAAGGAAGGCAGGATTGGGAGCTTTCAAGGTTTTGGTTCAAGCAAGGAAATATTTGCAGTTCTTACCTCAGTGCCCAAATGATGCCAACTGACCAAGGCCTAGCTATTCCTTCAGGAAGGAAGATGGTATTGCTGAACCAGAAAACAACAACAGTGGAATTCTGTGTGCGCCAGATGATGCTAGAAATTTCAGCCACATACTTATGTTTATGGTCTGCAGCAAGCCTGGATATAAAATCAATTAGCTTGACTTTCTTTTGGAGCATGGATACATGGCTTTTGTTTTCTAATTATGTCTTTTGTCAGTTGGAACTTAATCCCTGATTGTTGGTACTTAATGCCAGACAAACTGTCAAAGATGTATTAAGGCAGACATTTCAAACACAAGGCCCGGGGGCCGGATGCGGCCCGCAAAGTGGTTTCATATAGCCCGCGAAGCCATCCTGGAAGCAGTGAGGGAACGGCCCCCACTGCCTTGGCCCTGGCCCAGGCCAGCCAGGAGGGAGCCAATGTATAATTTTGTGGTGGCCATATATGCTGAAACACATTCAGTCTTAGCTCCACAAGGCCGTCTGGACACAGCGAAGAACCAGCACCTGCTACGTCGGCCCCAACCCTGGGTGCCTGCTGGGGAGATGTCATCCTTTGTGAGGAATGAAGAAATATACCATTGCCAGAAAGTGGCCAGCAAATGGCCCTGGCCTACTTCACATATCCGGCTTGATGGGCTCCAGGGGAGGGGTTTCAGCAGGCAGCGGGGCGCTCTCCTCACAGCGCCGAGAGGCTGAGCTGGGTGGCGTGAATCTGATGAGAAGTGCAATGCTGCCTAGCCCCCAGCCTGCCCAGTTTCAGCAGGCAGCAACTCCTCAGACCTGTGATAAGACAGTGGACCTTCAAGTAAAAAATTGAGCAGCTTTTCCTTTTTTATTTCAATCCAATGGTTGGCTCATGTCAGTGGAACGGCACCCATTAAGCCATTAAGTCCTTCTTCCAGAAAGATCTTGATAAAAGTTTCAGTATGTTCCATGATATAGGAGCAGCTTTTCCCTTTTTTATTTCAATCCAATGGTTGGCTCATGTCAGTGGAACGGCACCCATTAAGCCATTAAGTCCTTCTTCCAGAAAGATCTTGATAAAAGTTTCAGTATGTTCCATGATATAGGAGCAGATGTTTTAGGCAAGAAAAACCAAATGTACAGGTATAGTATAGGGGGTACCTTGCTTAATAGTAGTAACTGTGAGAGGTATCTCGGAGTCCTAGTGGACAATCATTTAAATATGAGCCAGCAGTGTGCTGCAGCTGCCAAAAAAGCCAACACAGTGCTAGGCTGCATTAACAGAGGGATAGAATCAAGATCACGTGAAGTATTAATACCACTTTACAATGCCTTGGTAAGGCCACACGTGGAATACTGCATCCAGTTTTGGTCACCACAATGTAAAAA
>NW_015391238.1:9750-11158 GCF_001527695.2 Protobothrops mucrosquamatus
TGTAGATAAGCAACACTCTGAATTAGCAGGATGTTACAAATCATGCCACAGATAAGGAGGAGAGATAAGACAGAAACAAAAGGGGCTTTTGATCTAATAATTGGAGCGTTTGGTAATTGTAGTTGTTGCTAGGTGATCTGAAAGCATGTGACTAATTCAGACCTATCAGCTGGGTTTGAAGAGGAAGGATGTGGCATGATACATAGGACAGGGTATAAAAATCTACCCTGAAATTAATTCAGGAGTGGCCCTTTACTTGCAGGTAGAAGGGTACACCAGCTTTTGCAAAAGCTTTAATAAAATTTGTTTTGTTTTCCAACACCCTTGGAGTTGAACACCAAAAAAATGCAATCAATCTTTATAGGCTCCCCACAAACCTAAGCAGTTGCTTTGTACTAATTTTCACAAAAGGCTAGATTACTAACTGCAATGTTCTGGTGTAGTGCAGAACCTGTCCCACTTTCTTTCGTATTTCTGTTGTGACGTTCAACTCCTTCTTTTTCCTCATACATTTCTCTGTACTCTCACTGATTGCTCATTCTTCCTTCCCCCTCACCATGTCTTTGCTTGAGACTGAATTAAAGCATATTAAGGCATATTGATTCACACTGATCTGAGGTTGTCTATTGTTGGGATTTGGGAAGATGAATTTATTCTGCTCCTGCTCTTAATGGGAGGGTATTTTGCAGTCATTCCCTTGGAATTTCAGGGCTGGCAATTTCCATTTGGCAGGAGGAATACATGTCTCATCCCACCCAGTAGCTTGGAGGAATTTCCCATCCTGCAGACTAGGTACTATGGCAGCTTGCCATTAGTTTCTAGTGCAGAAATGACCCAAGGCATAACAAAATGTTCATCTACCTTCAGGAAAGTTCAGTGTGGCTGATCTTGTCAAAGTCAGTGACATTTTAGAAATAAATGTCAGAAAATAACAGAAATTAGTGGAGCAGTCATATTTTCAGACAAGAATGCTCACATTGAACTTATTGCAGTAATGACATAATTTGAAATTAAACACTCACATGACACAAACAGGTAAGCTGCTTGCTGTATTAAATGTGGTACTTTGTGATACTGAAATGTGAGACCAACCTCAACAGTTTTGTGGAATCTACTTTGCCATCGATTTATAATTTATTTTTCTTTGGGAAATATTGAAATTAAAAATGTCCATCACAGATGACCAATGTGGCATTCGTGGGGGAATAAAGGAAGAACGGAAGGTGACATTTGAGCAAGTAAATTTTATTTGTGATAGTAAAAGAAAAATAAGCAACTGAAGGGAAAGAAAGAGATAGAGAGAAGGTTTTTACAGGGGTGTTTTAACAAATTTTTAGGGGGAATTAGGGTGGGGGGGGAGGAGGGAGGTTCCCCTTAGGTCAGGACCAGCCATGTCTGGGGGTTGCGG
>NW_015391238.1:13687-19228 GCF_001527695.2 Protobothrops mucrosquamatus
CTCAGGGTGCCGTCGGCCAAGCAATGTCGGCTGGCGACCCCCAGGGGAAGGGCCTTCTCTGTGGGTGCCCCCACCCTCTGGAACGAACTACCCCCCGAGATCCGGATGATTCCGGATCTCCTCACTTTCCGCCGCGCCCTCAAGACATGGCTTTTCCAGCAAGCGGGCCTGACCTAGGGAGGATTTTAGTTAGGGACGACTTTTAATACAATTTTAATTACGACACAGCTACCAATATTTGGCTTTTAATTTGGTCTTAGAGGGGTTTTTTATTTTCGGTATTTATGTATTGTATTGTTATTTGTTTTTAATATGCTGTGCACCGCCCTGAGTCCTTCGGGAGAAGGGCGGTATATAAATCTATAAAAAAAAAAAAAAAGAAAGAAAGAAAGAAAAGAAAAGAAAGAAAGAAAGAATCTTTTAAAAACAAGGGGAAAGGGTATATAATGGAAACATGGCAGATATTTTGATGTTTTCTTCTCTTGTTCAAGAGACATTTCTGAGATCAAAGAAAGGATCAGAAAGATGCTGTAAAATTGCTGAATACCATTGAATCATCAAACTGCTTTCATCAATTGGGAACCCTGTTATGGATTAAAAATGATATATTAAACTTAAATAAAGAGCAATCCAAAAGTGACTACATTAGCATCTTTACCTACTAAACGAGTTTCAAGAGGAAACCATTTGCTGGAGATGTTGTCAAAGAAGCAACCAAATGATATAAAAAGAAAAACATCTGTCAATCTGGGTTGGAGGAACTTGAGTTGTAAATGAATGGCTGAAGAATTTAAAATAAGAGCCAAGGACCAGCCTGTATGGGAAGTTTTAATAATGTAGAACAATATTTTAGTTTATTTATTAAATTTATAAGCCCCCCATCTTATGGTCAAATGACACTGGGCAGCTTCCAATATGATAAAAACTATAGAGTAAAACAATGAAATATTAAAATTTAAAATAACCAAACATTAGTTAAGATAGAAAGCCCAGAATACAAACGGGTGGAGGTGGGGTTTTCTTTTTAATCCATAACCAGCTCCAGTATGGAACATCCCCATCAGGGCCCAAGGGCAACTGGCAGAGCCTAATCTTGAGACCCTTTTCACAAACATAAGAGAGCATGCACAGCCCTTACCTCGAAGGACACAATGTTCCAGAGGGCCAAAACCATGGCAGAGAAGCCTTTTCTCCTGGACCCTGTAAGCCAGAATTCCTTGAGCAATGAGGTCCACAGCATGCCCCATCTGCCAGAGTCAGTGGTTTGGGCCAATGTTCTTCAGTTAGTCTAGACCCATGCCATAATCCGTTTAACGGTGATAACCGAGAGCTTGAATTGGACCAGGAAGCAAATTTGCAACCAATGCAGCTCATGCACACAGAGGCATTTCATGGGCCACTCTGGGGACCCCAGAACTGCCAGTCAACTGCATTTTCTGCCAGCATTGCCTACCAAAGACTCTTCAAGCATAGCCCCATGTTGATTGCCCTGCAGCAGTCCAAACGTGAGATGAGCAGGGCCTAAGTGACTGAGTGCAGGGACTAACAATCCAGGAAAGGGCACTTCTAGCACACAACATGAAGTTGAACAAAGGACTTCCTAGCCACAACTGCCACCTGCTCTTTAGGACAACATGATAATTTAAAACCCAGTGTGTTCTTGAGAAGAATGGGCACATAAAGTCCTACCTGAGTCTGAGAACATCTTACCGTATTTCTACACATTTCGCAGTACAACACATATCACAGCACTTCTGGTTTCCTGGACAATCCTCATCACTCTTGCAATCACTATCAATTATAATATCACGGCAAATGCAAGCAATGAATGGGCAATGTCCCGGCTTTTCATAAATCATTCGTCCTGCCAATAGAAGAGGATAGTGCATGTAGAAAACAAACCATTTTGGAATCAATGTATGTATGTATATACACTTGTTCTATTCCTTACACAAATCTTAAAATGTGATGTACAGTCAGAATTGTTCTGTTCGCGAGTCACAGGCATTGAGACAAAACGACTAACACAAAGCAAGTCTTCTTTATGGTCAATCAACACAGAACAGAACAGTAAACAAAATGGCACGCAGGCTTTTTATAGTCTCCTTGCAAGTACAGCGTCAACCAATCAATGCAAGGCTGGTTTCGCGCCTTGCTGGCGACAGCCTGTCTGGTCCCGGGCAACCACGTGGTCTGCCCGGGATTCTCTGCAGCCTTCCTGAGCCTGCTGAGCAATTCAGCAGGCCCAGGACATAACAAGAATCATGTATCAACTACCTTGTTTAGTATCCGTTTGCAAAAGGAAGCTGAAGTAAGTTCATAAGCATTGCTTTATGTATTGAGTTGAATGTCCCAATTGTCCAAAACTATGGTTTTCTTTTTTCTTTTTATTAAAAGTTTTATAAAGATTACACTATAAACCCCCATACCCACCCCAAAAAACCCCCTCCCCCTCCCCCACTTCCCAGAGCTGAACACAGGGTTACAAATAGAATAATCATAATCTAACTAACATTAACCAACTATTTAAATAACCAAGTCCATAATGTGCTTTAACTCCCCTTTAACTTAAATTTAAACAGTATAAAATTAAACACACTGGTAGTAAAAACATAAAACAAATTAACATCCTAATTATACAATACATATTTTTAAAGAATACTAATACTAAAATTACTAATGATAACATATAATTAAAACTAACAAACTAATAATAATAATAATAATACTCTAAAATTTACTCATAAGCCAAATGGAACTTTTTAGTCCCATATTTTTTCTGAATATAATCTATCCATCTCCTCCAAACCGAAATGTATCTTTCTTGTGAATGATCCTTCAAATAAGCAGAAATCTTGGCCATTTCTGCTAAATTTGACACTTTTAACGTCCATTCTTCTATAGTAGGTAGACAATCCTTCTTCCAATATTGCCCTACCAGTAACCTTGCAGCTGTTATCAGATTCAACATCAAATTAATTTCTTTAGTATCACAATCTGAAATAACCCCCAATAAAAATAATTGTGGAGTAAACTTTATCTTCTTCTTGAAAATCTGTTGAATGTTCCACCAAATCTTAATCCAAAAGGCTTTTATATTTCTACAGGTCCACCAAATATGAAAATACGTAGCATCCAAACTACCGCATCTCCAACATTTGGGCTGTAAGTCAGGATACATACAAGATAACTTTTTAGGATCCAGATGCCATCCGTTTCCGAATCCATTTCCATTAAAACATTATAAATCCTCTTTATATGCGCTTTATTTGAATCTTTAATCTGTTTAATCAAATTCTCATCTAATAATGTAAATCTAACCTTTTGACCAAAACTATGGTTTTCAACAGCAAAATTATTACTAAAGATTGTTAAAAAGAAGAACTGCACTCATTTTCCTGGAGACTCATAAAGGGGATAACTTGCTTAGCCTCTGTGTTTGTGCCATAATTTCAGAGCTACCTTAGAAAGGATTTCTATCCATTGCTAGACTTACATCTCTGACAAGGGAAAAAAATCTCCATCCTGAGTTCTGTTATGGTGCAACTACTATCTTATTCATTGAATACCTCATTTTTTAATATAATGTGATTTTGCTGTTTGACACTAAGGAGGCATTCTTGGCCTTGATAAGATTCACAATTTACACTGAGCAGAAGGAAAATTTCTCACAGATATTGTTAAACCCATTCTCTGTTGAATTCCTAACTCTGTATTCCTTTAAAAGACCAAGTCAATTCACTGACTTTTTCAGCTTCAAACTGTATTTTCCACTTAAATTTATGTCAAGGAAATTCAGAGGGAGAGTGGTTAAATAGCATGACCTGTTGCTATCCTTGGTTAAATGTGGCTTGTTACTTTATGGTTCAACAGCTGATATGAACACAACCACTTAGTCTTCACTCTTCAGGAATATAGCCTGTTCTTCATTCCATCCTGTCCTGCATATAACCTGCCTGATGCAATATCTATAAATTAAAAAATGCAGCCCAGGACTAATATGAAAGAAGTTGAGTTTGAAATCCCCAATATAACCATGAATTGGCCTAGCCTGGCTGAAAACAAAACTTTATTGAACAAATATCTATATATCAAACAGACATATGAAAAATCTCCAACACTGGAAGAAGGAAGAAACACCATCAGATGAAGAGATAATTAAAGATACTGGACTGTGCTGAAATGGACAGACTCATGCTAAGGAGTAAAGAGAAAGTAGATGCAGAATATTTTCAAACATGGAACTTATTTTATCAATAGCTGGAAAAACAGTGTAGAGCAGACATGTCAAACTCGTGACGGTTTTGCCATTGCCGGCAATGGGTTGGGCGCGGCTTCCACGTGACGCATCTGGCTTGCAGGCCAGCAGTTTAATACCCCTGGTGTAGAGGATGGGAACATAACCTGTGTTACTAAGCCAAACAAAAAGTAGCCCAGATAACATGATATTTATTAGGCACTAATGAAACGTAACAATAATAATATAAAAAGTTTTTTAAAATCTCTCAAAGTCCATTGATTGAATAATATAAGGACTACAGTAAACTGTATGAAGAACATCTCCAACAAAATTTAAACATTTGCATATTTCTGGAACTGCATTATAGATTAAAATATGTTATTACATGTTTATGATAATAATGGCAATAAATGCAACACTACAGAAAATAACATTTAACTGTCCACAGAAAATAGATGACTTATAAGTAACGATGCAGGCATAAAATTCAGTGCGGCTTCCTGCTCTCTCCTCCAATATCTCTGTTCACCAAACAGCTACTTTTATGTCTCACCTTTTGGGAAGTGTTTCTTGGCTTCAGAGGGGAAACCCATCCAAAGAGCCAAAAGGTCCACAAGGAGAAAGATGGTGAGCAGCTTCATGTTGTCCTCTACAGTCAGCAAACGATTAAGAATGATCAAGAACTATAGTTCAGCAAAGCAAATAGATAAAAGAGAAATGTGTTTAAGGCTGCAGTTGCACCTAACAGTAAACAATACTTTTGCAACAAATCTTTATATACTTCCCCCCCCCACACACACACACATCACCCTAAACTTAAGCAATTGCTTTCTTCTCATTTCCACAGAATATATGTTATATTGAAAGAGAAGCCAAGGCAGGAACTGGTGGATAGATCAGTTATTGCAGTATTCTGGTGTGGTATAGACTAGAGTCATCCTTCCATGTCCTGAGATGCAGGGTTCCCTGACCCCCAGGAAAAGGAAGGGATGTCCTCCTTTTTGTCCTTGTGTCATCTGTCTACATTTTTCAGCTTTTGGGTATTTTTAAATGGAAGTTTTTTTTACATAGGTAGTCATTCACATTTTTGTGTACTGTGACCTACTAATGTCTGCTTCTTTCTTTCTATTATTTGACAACAGACTGGACCACCAAAATATAAATTAATTTATTTCTTGATTCATCAATTCAACCAGTTCAGTTCTATGATCACTGTACACTGTAAATCACACGACTCATCATACATTTCTAGGGTGAAATTTGAAAAATGCATCACAGTCAGTTCTATATTATATCTAGCA
>NW_015391238.1:20518-21804 GCF_001527695.2 Protobothrops mucrosquamatus
GTCTTATCTGGGATGACAGTGAAGATGCTTATAGGGAAGAGGTAAAGGCTCTGATGGACTGGTGCAATAAAAGTAATCTGGTTGTAAATGTTGTTAAAACAAAGGAGATCATTGTAGATTTTAGAAAGAGCCGGCATAGTCATACAGTATCAAGGGTGCAGCTGTGGAGGTGGTCAACAGTATTAAGTAACTGGGGGAGCAGAGAACTAACAATCTGGATTGGTCTCTCCATACATCATCCTTAGTGAAGCGTGCAAACCAGTATCTGCATTTCCTGTGTCGGATAAGGAGAGCACATCTTTTTCCTTCTGTCCTGGCCACTTTTTACAGAGGCACGATTAAGAGCATTTTAACAAACTGCATCACTGTCTGGTTTGGTGACAGCAGTGCCTCAGATAGAAAGTCCATGCAGAGAGTGGTAAGGATAGCCGAGAAGATCATAGGAAGCTTGCTCCCTGGTATTCAGGATGCTGCTTATAAGCGCTAAGTGCTTAGAGCTCAAAGCATTGTTAGAAATCCCACACAACCATTTTATGGTCTATTTCTGTTACTCCCCTCTGGGAGGAGGTTGCAAAGTATTTCTAGCAGGACTACCAGATTCTGTAATAGCTTTGTTCCCTATGCCATCCATCTGGTAACCTTGCAAGATTCATTTTTCTCGCCATGCACATATATACATAGTCTGAACTAGACTGTGTTGTTTCTCTGTGTCATATAATATATGTGGGTATGTGCATAATTCTGTATTTATTTATTTTGTAATAATTATATACTGTATATTGGAGGTGGTAACCCTTTGAGAGCTGTATGCAACAAAATTTCATTTTAATGTATGCCGATTAGTGTACATTCAAAGTGACAATAAAGTTATTATTCTATTCTATTCTGTTCTGTTCTGTTCTGTTCTAATATTCTTTCAGTCAGTACCAATAGTTATGGTGAAGAAATTTTCAGAACAAATTTGCAAAAGTTTATATTTGGTTTCTGGATTCATTGATGTCTGCCTTCCAGGGCAAGATTGCAGCACTTGAAAGTAAAGAATTGACAGTAATAGAGATATGTCTCTTCCCCAGGCAACAGTTAAACTTCTTAAGGGCTGACTGAGTATCCCTGAAAGTTAGAGAAACTGTGAGGTAACTGCAGGAAAGAGAAAAGAGAGAAAAACAAGAGAAAGAATATCAGTATTTCCTACAATTGATTAAGTGGTTGCAAGAAGAGGGTACTAAATATTTGGAAAAGGGGTTAAACCCATTTGTTGGACTTTATGTTGTGGATTTAAATATAAG
>NW_015391238.1:26179-27387 GCF_001527695.2 Protobothrops mucrosquamatus
CGGCGGAAGGAGGGGAGATCCGGGATCACCCGGATCTCTGGGGGTAGTTCGTTCCAGAGGGTGGGGGCTCCCACCGAGAAGGCCCTCCCCCTGGGGGTCGTCAGCCGGCACTGTCTGGCTGACGGCACCCTGAGAAGACCCACTCTATGGGAGCGTACCGGCCGATGGGAGGTAACCTGCGGCAGAAGGCGGTCTCGGAGATATCCAGGTCCGATGCCATGGTATTGCTGAACCAGAAAACAACAACAGTGGAATTCTGTGTGCGCCAGATGATGCTAGAAATCTCAGTCACATACTTATGTTTATGGTCTGCAGCAAGCCTGGATATAAAATCAATTAGCTTGACTTTCTTTTGGAGCATGGATACATGGCTTTTGTTTTCTAATTATGTCTTTTGTCAGTTGGAACTTAATGCCTGATTGTTGGTACTTAATGCCAGACAAACTGTCAAAGATGTATTAAGGCAGACATTTCAAACACAAGGCCCGGGGGCCGGATGCGGCCCGCAAAGTGGTTTCATGTGGCCCGCGAAGCCATCCTGGAAGCAGTGAGGGAACAGCCCCCACTGCCTTGGCCCTGGCCCAGGCCAGCCAGGAGGGAGCCAATGTATAATTTTGTGGTGGCCATATATGCTGAAACACATTCAGTCTTAGCTCCACAAGGCCGTCTGGACACAGCGAAGAACCAGCACCTGCTGCGTCGGCCCCAACCCTGGGTGCCTGCTGGGGAGATGTCATCCTTTGTGAGGAATGAAGAAATATACCATTGCCAGGAAGTGGCCAGCAAATGGCCCTGGCCTACTTCACATATCCGGCTTGATGGGCTCCAGGGGAGGGGTTTCAGCAGGCAGCGGGGCGCTCTCCTCACAGCGCCGAGAGGCTGAGCCGGGTGGCGTGAATCTGATGAGAAGTGCAATGCTGCCTAGCCCCCAGCCTGCCCAGTTTCAGCAGGCAGCAACTCCTCAGACCTGTGATAAGACAGTGGACCTTCAAGTAAAAACTTGAGCAGATTTTCCTTTTTTATTTCAATCCAATGGTTGGCTCATGTCAGCGGAACAGCACCCATTAAGCCATTAAGTCCTTCTTCCAGAAAGATCTTGATAAAAGTTTCAGTATGTTCCATGATATAGGAGCAGCTTTTCCTTTTTTATTTCAATCCAATGGTTGGCTCATGTCAGCGGAACGGCACCCATTAAGCCATTAAGTCCT
>NW_015391238.1:30642-32082 GCF_001527695.2 Protobothrops mucrosquamatus
CTTTCCTTCTTTCCTTCCTAAGTACAGAGTGGTGGGAAAATATTTGAGATGAGGGAGGGAGAAAAACAGGCAAGAAACGCAGCTGGGGAGGTGTCACCCTTCATGAGGAATGAAGAAATGCACCATCGCCTGGAAGTGGCCAGCACATCGCCGTCACCTACTTCACATATCTGGCTTGGTGGGCTCTGGGGGAGGGGATGCCATGAGCAGCGTGAGAGTCGATGTTACCTGCACAATGCCACTCAGCCCCCAGCCTGCCCAGTCTCGGCAGGCAGCGTGGCATTCTCCTCACAGTGTGGAGAGGTTGAGCCGGGCGATGCAAAGCTCGCCAGCTTTGCACCTTGCTGCCTGCTGAAACTGGGCAGGCTGGGGGCTAGGCAGCATTGCACTTCTCATCAGATTCACGCCACCCGGATCAGCCTCTCGGCGCTGTGAGGAGAGCGCCCCGCTGCCTGCTGAAAACCCTCCCCCGGAGCCCATCAAGCCGGATATGTGAAGTAGGCCAGGGCCATTTGCTGGCCGCTTCCTGGTGATGGTACATTTCTTCATTCCTCACAAAGGGTGACACCTCCCCAGCAGGCACCCAGGTGTGGGGCCGACGCAGCAGGTGCTGGTTCCTCGCTGGTTCCAGATGGCCTTGTGGAGCTAAGACTGAATGTGTTTCAGCATAGATGGCCACCACAAAATTATACATTGGCTCCCTCCTGGCCAGCCTGGGCCAGGGCCAAGGCAGCGGGGGCCGTTCCCTCACTGCTTCCAGGTTGGCTTCACGGGCCACATGAAACCACTTCGCGGGCCGCATCCGGCCCCCGGGCCTTGTGTTTGACATGTCTGCCTTAAGAAGTTTAACTGTTGCCTGGGGAAGAGACATATCTCTATTACTGTCAATTCTTTACTTTTAAGTGCCGCAATCTTGCCCTGGAAGGCAGACTTCAATGAATCCAGAAACCAAATATAAACTTTTGCAAATTTGTTCTGAAAATTTCTTCACCATAACTATTGGTACTGACTGAAAGAATATTAGAACAGAACAGAACAGAACAGAACAGAATAAAATAATAACTTTATTGTCACTTTGAATGTACACTAATCGGCATACATTTAAATGAAATTTTGTTGCATACAGCTCTCAAAGGGTTACCACCTCCAATATACAGTATATAAATATTACAAAATAAATAATTACAGAATTATGCACATACCCACATATATTATATGACATAGAGAAACAACACAGTCTAGTTCAGACTATGTATATATGTGCATGGCGAGAAAAATGAAACTTGCAAGGTTACCAGATGGATGGCATAGGGAACAAAGCTATTACAGAATCTGGTAGTCCTGCTAGAAATACTTTGCAACCTCCTCCCAGAGGGGAGTAACAGAAATAGACCATAAAATGGTTGTGTGGGATTTCTAACAATGCTTTGAGCTCTAAGC
>NW_015391238.1:35218-40450 GCF_001527695.2 Protobothrops mucrosquamatus
TGAATTTTATTTTCTTTTTAAAAATATTTTGGGTAATCCACCATATTTTGATCCAAAATGCCTTTATTTCTCTGCATGACCACCAAATATGAAAATATGATGCTTCTAGACTTCCACATCTCCAACATTTGGGCTGTAAGTTAGGATACATATATGATAACTTTTGTGGGTCTAAATGCCACCTGTAAAACATTTTGTAAAAATTTTCCCGTAAATTTTGTGCCGGTGTAAATTTAACATTCCTGATCCAAATTTTTTCCCAAGTCTCCAACATTATAGTTTCTTCGATGTTTTGGGCCCATTTGATCATGCAGTCCTTTACCAATTCTGTTTCAGAATCCCATTCAATTAAAACATTATATATTCTTTTTATATGAGCCCTTGATTGATCCTTAATTTGCTGATACGTTGCGCGAGTCACGTGATGTCACGAGTTTGACATGTCTGCTCTACACTGTTTTTCCAGCCATTGATAAAATAAGCTCCATGTTTGAAAATATTCTGTATCTACTTTCTCTTTACTCCTTAGCATGAGTCTGTCCATTTCAGCACAGTCCAGTATCTTTTTAATTATCTTTTCATCTGATGGTTTTTCTTCCTTCTTCCAGTGTTGGGGATTTTTCATATGTATGCTTGATATATAGATATTTGTCCAATAAAGTTTTGTTTTCAGCCAGGCCAGGCCAATTCATGGTTATGTTGGGGATTTCAAACTCAACTTCTTTCATATTAGTCCTGGGCTGCACTTTTTAATTTATAGATATTGCATCAGGCAGGTTATATGCAGGACAGGAGGGAATGAAGAACAGGCTATATTCTTGAAGAGTGAAGACTAAGTGGCTGTGTTCATATCAGCTGTTGAACCATAAAGTAACAAGCCACATTTAATCAAGGATAGCAACAGGTCATGCTATTTAACCACTGTCCCTCTAAATTTTCTTGACATAAATTTAAGTGGAAAATACAGTTTGAAGCTGAAAATATCAGTGAATTGACTTGGTCTTTGAACGGAATACGGAGTTAGGAATTCTACAGAGAATGGGTTTAACAATATCTGTGAGAAATTTTCCTTCTGCTCAGTGTAAATTGGGAATCTTATCAAGGCCAAGAATGCCTCCTTAGTGTCAAACAGCAAAATCATATTCTATATTTAAAAAATGAGGTATTCAATGAATAAGATAGTAGTTGCACCATAGCAGAACTCAGGATGGAGAATTTTTTTCCCTTCTCAGAGGGGTAAGTCTAGCAATGGATAGAAATCCTTTCTAAGGTAGCTCTGAAATTATGGCACAAACAAATACAGAAGCTAAGCAAGTCATCCCCTTTATGAGTCTCCGGGAAAATGAGTGCAGCTCTTCTTTTTAACAATCTTTAGTAATAATTTTGCTGATTAAAACCATAGTTTTGGACAATTGGGACAGTCAACTCAATACATGAAGCAATGCTTATGAACTTTCCCCAGCTTTCTTTTGCAAACAGACACTAAACAAGGCAGTTGATACATGATTCTGACTGTACATTACATTTTAAGCTTTGTGTAAGGCAGTTGTTCTCAACCTTTTTAATGCCGTGACCCCAACCGGTCGTAAGTCGAGGACTAAACCGGTCGTAAATCGAGGACTACCCAACCGGTCGTAAGTCGAGGACTTTCCCTGCCCGGGAGCGCCGTGCATGCGTGGTTCCGCTCCCTGCACCGACCAGGGCGTAGCTGGAAAGTGGCAGAGACAGAGCAGGCCAACCACCAGCTGGCCCAGCCCAAGGGAGGTAAGGGGAAAAAAATGGCGGAGAAAAAGGGGAAAAGGGGAAAAAATGGCGGACAAAAAAAATGGCGGACAAAAAAAATGGCGGACAGCCTTGCTTGGCGACCCCCGTGAAATGGTCGTTCGACCCCAAATGGGGTTCCGACTCACAGGTTGAGAACCACTGGTGTAAGGAATAGAACAAGTGTATATACATACATACATTGATTCCAAAATGGTTTGTTTTCTCCGTGCACTATCCTCTTCTATTGGCAGGAGGAATGGTTTGTGAAAAGCCGGGAAAGTGCCCATTCGCTCTTTGTCATTGCCCTGATGGTATGATTGAGGAATGCTTCAGTGATGCTGATTGTCCAACAAAGCAGAAGTGCTGTGATATTTGTTGTTCAAAGAAATGTGTAGACATACAGAAAGAAGGTCTAAGACTCAGGTAGGACTTTATGTGCCCATTCTTCTCAAGAACACACTGGGTTTTAAATTCTCATGTTGTCCTAAAGAGCAGGTGGCAGTTGTGGCTAGGAAGTCCTTTGTACAACTTCATGTTGTGTGCTAGAAGTGCCCTTTTCTGGATTGTTAGTCCCTGCACTCAGTCACTTAGGCCCTGCTCATCTCACGTTTGGACTGCTGCAGGGCAATCAACATGGGGCTATGCTTGAAGAGTCTTTAGTAGGCAATGCTAGCACAAAATGCAGTTGGCTGGCAGTTCTGGGGTCCCCAGAGTGGCCCATGAAACACCTCTGTGGGCATGAGCTGCATTGGTTGCAAGTTTGCTTCATGGTCCAATTCAAGCTCTCGGTTATCACCGTTAAACGGATTATGGCATGGGTCTAAGCTAGCTGAGGTACATTGGCCCAAACCACTGACTCTGGTAGATGGGGCATGCTGTGGACCTCATTGGTCAAGGAATTCTGGCTGACAGGGTCCAGGAGAAAAGGCTTCTCTGCCATGGCTTTGGCCCTCTGGAACATTGTGTCCCTCGAGGTAAGGGCTGTGCATGCGCTTGTATGTTTGTGAAAAGGGTCTCAAAATTAGGCTTTGCCAGTTGCCCTTGGGCTCTGATCTGGATGTTCCATAATGGAGCTGGTTATGGATTAAAAAGAAAACCCCACCTCCACCCATTTGTATTCTGGGGTTCCTANTCTCAACTTTTCCTTCTTTGTGGTACCATAATGTCAGACCAACTTCAGACTTTAGTGGAATCTACTGTACCATGGATACCAAGGAAGGGAGGGAAGGGCCTTCAAAAAACAAGAGTAGGACGGTATATAATGTCAATATGCCAGATATCTTGCTGTTCTCAACTGTTCTTCAAGAGACATTTCTCAAACTGATGAAGGGATTAAAAAGATGCTGTAAAGTCACTGAATACATGGAAATACCAAACTATTTCATCAACTGTGAAGCCTATTATGGATTATAAATTACATATTATACTTAAATAATCAACAATTCAAACATAGATACATCTATATTTCTAGTTACGCAACCAGTTTCAGGAGTGCACATTATGTAGGAGATGTTACCAAAGAAGCTCCCAAATGATACAATAAAGAAAAACCACTGTCATCCTGGGATGGAGAAAAACTGGTTGTAAATGGATGGCTGAAGAAATTAAAATAAGAGTCAAGGATCAGCTGCTATGGGAAGTTTATTGAACTCTGACAATGCCAAAAAATGAGGTTTTTGTGGCTGCTCTGAAGTTTTATCCTAAGCAGGCAAGTCAGAGGCCACTGTGGTGAAAACAATATCTGTATTCCTCAGAGAAAGAAAGGAATAAATGGAGGATATTTCATTTTTCATGAAGAACATGACAACCTGGAACCAAGTGCATCCTTGACAGGAAAGTATATATAAAATACTATCTGAGTCCCAGAGTTTCGTATTCTGGTTTTACACAACGGAGTCCACAACAAACGAAACAGCACTTCTGATTTGTTTCACAATAGCTATCTCGTCGGCATGTCTCAGGTTCATAATATCGGCATATGTAAATAGCTCTTGGGCATCTCCCCGGCTTCTCTCGAATTGGATCTTCTGGCACTAGCAGAGGACACCGCAAGAAAAAAATGGTGGTAGAATCAATATATATGCTCATTCTATATCTTACACAAGCCTTAGCATATAATGTATTAGGTATTGCTTGTATATCCACTACTTTGTTTAGTGACCATTCGCAGTTAAGACTGTGAGGAAAAAGTAACTTTATTTGTCAAATTTATTTGTCTCTTATCTTGCTATGGAGTTACTCTAGGGAGCTTACAACAATAAAAATGGAGAAATGAAAAGAAGTGTTAACATAACACTAGCAAAGTAATGGAACAATAGAATTACCATAAACAAAGAAATCAATAAGATATGATAATAAAAGATGGGTGGGTGGGAAAACAGAGAGCGAAGGGAGGTGTTTGGGGATTACTATTAATTTATAGCCTCCTCCAGTATGGTTCTCCCAATTTGGATCTCCAGACCAACTGGCAGAGCCCTGTCTTCAGGCTCCAATGGTAGGATAGGAAAGTGGAGGTCGATCCCACTTTGGAGAGTAGGATGTTCCAAAGGATGGGTGCTTCAGCAGGAAAGAGTCTTCTTCTTCTGGGTCCTGATAGCCAGAGTCTTTTTTAAAAGAAGATTTTATTGAATTTTATAGGGTTAGGGATAAAATAGGGTCGGGGTACGGGTTGGGGTTTAGGGTGAGGTTAGTATCAGGATTGGGGTTAAGACAGGGTCAGGGTCAACATTTGGGTTATCCCCCAGTAACATTTTCAATATTTAGCAAACAGACTATTGTCCGGGAACATATGTTTAGCTAACAATAGTTAATATAGTAATAGATAATTGTAGTACGTATAATAAACAGTATTAATTACTCAATGCATAACATTCTTCTTACTAGTGTGTATTCAAAATAACATATCACATTCATTTCTCACTAGTTTGTTTTCCTAACCATTGATAGAAGTTATCCCATGTTCTAATGTAAACTGAATCTTCTTTCTCTTTAATCTCTAAAGTCAATCTATCCATTTCTGCACATGCTAAGATTTTCTTAATTAAAACCTCTTCAGTTGGTAAATTTTAATTTTTCCAATATTGGGCAAATACAATTCTCGCTGCTGTCAATAAATGCAATATTTAATATTCATTCTCCTTCTCATGATTAGGTCCTAATATTCCTAACAAAAACAGTTCCGGTTTGAATTCTATCTGTTTTTTAATCATCTTTTCCAACCACGCATGTATCTTAACCCAAAACTTTTTTGCTTTAGGGCAGGTCCACCAGAAGGTTGTTGAGAGTGTGGTTGCATGGCAGTTCCCGCGGCACCTGGAGGAAGCAGATTATCTAGACCCATACCAGTCGGGCTTCAGGCCGGGACACAGCACGGAAACGGCATTGGTCACGTTGGTGAATGATCTCTGGAGGGCCCGGGACAGGGGTTATTCCTCTGTCCTTGTGCTTTTGGACCTCTCAGCGGCTTTT
>NW_015391238.1:42497-44620 GCF_001527695.2 Protobothrops mucrosquamatus
TGTAGTCCAGATGAGAGATAAGAAGGGCTTTGGTAATTGAGTGCAGGGAATCATGTTCCTGGAAGGGTTGCAGCTGATGCACAAATCACAGCTGTGGAAAGGTTTTCCTAGTCATGACCACCAGCTGCTCTTCCAGCAGGAGTCAGGAGTCCAGGAGAACCCCTAAGTTGTGAAATGGATCTAAATAGGGTAGTGCAACTCCATCCAGAACTAAGAATGACAAGAGCTCAGATCTTGAGACTCCATAAACCCAAAGCCACTTGGATTTGCAAGGATTCAGTCCAAGTCTGTTGTCCTCCATCCAGATACCTGATGCCTCCAGGCACCGGATGTCTCCAGGCACTGTGAGAAGGTAGGGACAGCATCATTCAGGTCACCAGGTGTGGAGATATAGAGCTGAGTATCATCAGCATACCGATGATATCTCAACCCATGGTAAACAGGTGGTCTCACCCAGCGGCTTTGTGTAGATATTAAATAGCAAAGGAGAGAGTACTGAGCCCTGAGGGATATTGCAAACAGTTGGGGGTGGGTCTCTTACTCCCTATCAACACCAATTGGTCCTGGAAAAAGGAGTTGAGATATCAAGCACTCTCTGTCCCATAGCTGGGCCTGAATCCTGACTGAAAGAGGTCCAGGACCCTTTGAAGCTGCCAAACAACCACCTTTTCTACTACCTTCCCTAAAAAAGAGAAGATGGGTAAATGGGCAAAAGTGGGGTTGAGTGATGGTTTTTTAAAGAAGAGGACAAACCAGGGCCTCTTAAAACATCTTTTTGCAATGAGGAATTTATCACCTCATGAACTCACCTGCTGGTCATGGTCCTGGAGGCTTTCACCAGCCAGGAGGGAGAAAGGTCTAACTAACAGGTGGTTGCACTGACAATACAGTGGACCCTATCCAGTTCCTTAAGTCCTACAGGATCAAACTGTTCCCAAATTATTGGGCAACATGTCTCCCATGGCATCTCATAAGGACCTGAACCAACATGGGTTCTAACAGGGAATGATCCCAGCAATTTTAGGTGATAGGTGTTCAACAAATTGCATGGCAATTGAATGGCAGTGAAGACAATTATCTGAGTGCACCTAGCCTAGGAGGGTCCAGGTGATTTGGAACAGGGCCAATGGGAGATGCTCTGCAGAAGCAATATGAGTGCAGAATACTGTTGGTTGCCCCTTTTATCACCATGAGATAAGGTTTAGTCGCATCTCTAAGTCTTGTCCGTTTGGAGTCATCCTTCATTTTTCTCCAGCAGAGTTCTAGACATCTCTTAACCCAGTGCAGAACTCACCATTCTTTTGTTAACCACAGGGAATGAAAGGTGCAAAACATCTAGTGAGGTCACATGGGAGCAATCCTATCCAGAGCCTCCGTGGCCTTTTGTTCAGCCCAATACTAAGGAACTTGCAGCAAATCCTTCAGAATATCTCTCAGTTCCTTCTGGAACCCATTTGGGTCCATTGGTCTCCAGGGCAGGACCACTCAAATGCATCCCTGCACTGGGGTTGGTGTAAGAGAGCCTCAGGGATATCAGGGCATGATTTGACCATTACAAGGAGGGGATAATGTTCGATGCCAGACCAGATCACATTGATATTGCTCCGTTAAGAATATCAGTTCTGGCTAATGACTACTGTTCTGAATCCAACCTGTGATAATCTGGGATAGGCCCATGACCATCATGGATGTCATGAACTCCTGAACCACTTCTGAGGGAAGGCAGATTGAAGTCACCCAGAACTATAAGTTTGACAACCCTGAGACTGCGTTTAGCAGTTGAAATACAATCCCAGCTGATCCTCTGAGCCCTGTTGCAGAAATAGGGTCTCACAGCCAGAAACCTGGGGAGCAAGGCTCTTGAAGGAAGAAAGAGACTCTCTGATGACTACTACCACCCCACTTCCTCTGTCCTGGGGTCTCGGCTGATGCCAAACCCTAAACCTGGCTGGACACATCTCTGAAAGTGAAACCCACCCATTTGGTGACAGCCAAGTCTCAGTAATGCATACATGAAATGCCTGCAGTGTGGTATATGAAGTTGGTCAAGTAATCGGTCTCAGTTTTAGAATTCTTTACTATTCCTACCTAAGTCCTTTGAAGTATTGTAAAATTAATATAGA
>NW_015391238.1:44714-52716 GCF_001527695.2 Protobothrops mucrosquamatus
TACTATTCCTACCTAAGTCCTTTGAAGTATTGTAAAATTAATATAGATTGATTTTATACTGGAAATGTGGATCCTCAAATTATTGAGAAGAATGAAATTATATTTGAAAATGTTGCCATGTACAGATTCAGCTAATATCTGAATCATGGAGTATGTTGATTTGTAAATCCCTGTTATAAACATGAATTGGCCTGATGTACCGTAAAACAATTTTTTGGGGACAAATAGATATATAGAAAAACTCTCAAGGTCTACAGACTGGTTAAATAATACAAAGATTACACTAAATTGTATGAAGAGCATCTCAAACAAAATATAAACATTTGTGTGTGAAATTTTTGTATCTGCATTACAGATTAAAATATATTATCAATTTTCACTGATAGCAATAATGGTAATAAAGACTATATAAATTAATATTCTATCACCCACAGAAATACTCATTGAACGAATAAAGATGCAGACATAAAACACAAGGAGGTTTCCTGGTCCTTTCCTCCATCATCTCAATTCACCAAATAAATACTTTTATGTCTCACCTGTTGGCAAGTTGCTCCTGGCTATGGAGGGTAATCCTGTCCCAAGGGCTAGAAGCCTTACAAGGAGAAAAACAATGAGCAGCTTCATGCTGTCCTCCAGGTCCAGCAGAAGATTAAGAATGATTAAGAACTATAACTGAGCAATCCCAATATATAAACGGAAATGTGGGTAGGACTACAGTTGCAGCTAACTGTAATAATAGTTTTGCAAGACAGATGTGTACACTTCAGTTCTCTCTTCTCCCCTCAAACATAAGCAATTGTTTTATTCTCACTTTTGTTGAAACAGAGGCCAGGAACTATGTGAGAATATGTCTCAAATCTTTCAGGGTTTTGCCTTTCATATGGATCGTATGGAGGATCGGGTGGAGGAAGTAGGAGAAAAAATGGAAGGGGTGGAGGAGAGAATGGAAAAAGTAGAAGAAACTATGGAGATTGTTCAAAGTGATGTTGTATTGGCACAATTTAGAGAAATGGAACATGCAATAAGAATCAGAGGCCTTCAGGAGAATGTACAGGAGAAACTGAGAGAAGAGGTAACAGCTGCCCTAGCCTTGGCTCTGGACTGCGACCCTGAAATTATTTATGGAGAAATTGAAAAAATATTTAGAGTCAACTCATGGGTCGCACGTCAGAGAAAACAGCCTAGAGATGTTGTGGTCTATTTTTCTAGAAAAACACGTAGAAATGAAATTATACAGGCCTTTTACCAGCAGAAGTTTCAGATTGCTGCTCAGGATATTATACTTTTGAAAGAAATACCTTCAAAGATTTAAAAAAAAAGAAAGGAGTTTGCATTTCTGACACAAGAGTTGAAGAAGCAACAAATATCTTTTAGATGGGAAATACCAGTTGGATTGGTCTTTATGTTTGCTGGCAATCGCTATAGGCTTAATACAGTACAGAAAGCAAAGAATTTTTATTCAACCGTGCTGAAAGCTGGCTCACCTTCTACATCACCAGCTAGAGGAGTACAAGAAGGAGTGGAACAATTGATTGTGGAACTACCTGGAGCTATGTCGCTATCTGCTGTAGAATCTCAAAATTTACAAGTGTTGGAGGCAAAACAGGATCCAAAAGATCAAAGAATTACGCGTGCGGCTCATAAACGTAAGGAAAGAGAGCAACAGAGAGAGGCTATGCCCCAAACATCTGCATCTACTTCGGAGCCAGTGGGAGGTGCCAGGCCTAAAAGATCTGTCACAATGGATCTTCAAGGGTTGATTCAGAAGCTCCAAAAACCAAAGGATGGTTAAGCTAATAACTTTAAATGTTAATGGATTGAATTCACCACAAAAAAGGAGAAAAATATTTTACTATTTGAAGCAGCACAAGAATGATATTATATGCCTACAAGAAACACATATTACATCAAAAGATCAAAAGTACTTATTTAATCCTAAATTGGGTGCACATTTTGTGGCTTCCTCTCAAAAGAAAAAGGCGGGTGTAGTTCTTTATATTAAGAAGGAATTGATACCAAAATTAATAGACACTGATGCAGAAGGAAGATTTGTTTTTGTGGAAATTATTCTGAATGGCAAAAAATGTCTTCTTGTGGGATTATATGCACCAAACCTATATCAACAACAAAAGAAATTTTTTACTGTTTTACATCAAAAGATAATGCAACTGGATTATAAATCGGTTATTATGATGGGAGATTGAAATGGTGTAATAGATGCAAAAAGAGATAAAAAGACTTCAGCTAAAATTTCAACACAAATCAAATTGCCTAACAGTTTTTTTGCTTTACAGGAAGACTTTGAGTTAAGAGATATATGGCGTGAAAGGAATATGGGAGAAAGTGATTTCACCTTTTTCTCGGATAGGCATCAATCTTATTCTAGAATTGACTTTATTTTGACCACTACTGACTTGATGCCTAGGATTAAAAAGGTAAAGATTTTCCCTAAGATTTTGTCGGATCATAGTCCTGTCTGGATGGAGATTTTAACTGAGGGAAATACTAGAAGGACTTGGAGACTGAATGAGAACTTATTGAATTATGAAACAAATGTCCAGAAATTAAAGGACCACTTAAAAGACTTTTTCACGTTGAATATGAATAAAGGCACTCCAATATCGATGGTATGGGATGCAAGCAAAGCCGTTATGAGGGGTGCCTTAATTTCAATGAACTCTGCTTATAAGCGAAAACAGCAGCAAAATTATAAAGATATTGAGCAAGAGATAAAAAGAAAAGAAAAAGCTTTCTCCCTAAATCCAATGGACAAGAGTTTAAAGGCATCTATTGTAATGCTGAAAGAACAGTATAATATGTTGCTCTCTGATCAAACTGCCACTAATTTGAAATATATGAAACATAACACATTTTGCAACACAAATAAACCTGGAAGATGGTTAGCGTATCAAATACGTAAGAAACAAAAACAAAGACTTATTGAGAAAATAAACTATAAGGGTAAAGAAGTTTTTCAACAAGATCTGATTAAAAGGGCCTTTACAGAATATTTTGCTAAACTATATGCTTCTGAGAATATACCATCAGATGAAATAGACAATTACTTACAGCAAGCAAATATGCCTTGTCTTTCTGAGGATCAGAAAGGACTGATGAATGGTATGATTACAGTGGAAGAGATTGCAGAGGCATTTAAACAATTGAAGGTCGGTAAGGCCCCTGGTACAGACGGGTTTACTGCAATTTATTATAAAAAATTACTGGAAGAAATGTTGGAGCCTTTGAGATGTCTATTTAATGATGTCTTAATGGGAGGACAAATTCCACCATCTTGGAGATGTGCATTTATTTCACTTATACCTAAGGAGGATCAAGATATGACCCAACCCAAAAATTACAGGCCCATATCATTATTGAATACGGATTACAAGATTTTTGCAAAAATACTAGCTAATAGATTAATGCAAGTAATTAAACAGATTATTCATACAGACCAGTCTGGATTTATAAATGGGCGATATATGAAGCATAATGTCAGACAAATTGTGAATGTGTTGGAATATTTGGATAAAAATAATCAAGTTCCAGCGGCCCTTATCTTTTTGGATGCGGAAAAGGCTTTTGACAAATTGGATTGGCAATTTTTGCTACGGTTGGTCGACAGAATGAACTTTGGGGATAGATTTTCTTCAGCATTAAAGGCTATTTATCAACTACAGTTTGCCCAAGTGATTGTTAACGGGGATTTGACAGACTCAATTAAAATTGAGAAAGGAACAAGGCAAGGTTGTCCATTATCCCCGTTATTATTTATTCTGACTTTGGAGATTTTATTAATCAAGATTCAGGAGTCTTCATCTATAAAAGGCATAACTTTGGGCAATAATGTTTATAAACTTAGAGCATTTGCTGATGATTTGGTTTTCACTCTATCGGATCCAACCGACTCGGCAAGATACAGACATTGATATCTTATGGGAATGTATCTGGATTTAAAGTAAATAATAATAAGACTAAAATATTAGTTAAAATATGTTTAAGAAGGATATAGAAATTTTAAGTAATGTAACTGGTTTTGAAATAGTTAAAAAAGTGAAATATTTGGGTGTGGACATCACTGCTTCTAACGCTAAATTGTATATGAATAATTATGATAAGCTATGGAAAAAAGTCCAAAAGGATTTGATGGAATGGAAGAAATTACAATTATCATTATTGGGAAGAATTGCAGCAATAAAAATGAATGTTCTCCCCAAGTTTCTTTTTCTGTTTCAGATGATACCTATTTTAAAAAAGGATTCTAATTTGGAAGAATGGCAAAGAGGTATCAATAGATTCATATGGCAGGGGAAAAAACCTAGGGTAAAATTTAAAATTTTGCAAGATGCACGGGAAAGAGGGGGACTCAAAGCCCCTAACTTAAAATTATACTATGAAGCAGTGGTGCTAACCTGGATTAGTGATTGGATTAATTTAACTAATAGAGATATTTTGATACTTGAGGGTTGGGATTTGTATTATGGATGGCATGCTTATTTATTTTTTGATAAGAAAATTGATCGGGCTTTTAAATCTCATATTCTAAGGATTGCACTTTTGAGAGTTTGGAAAAAGTACTCGCATAAGTTAAATTTTAAAATCCCTATGTGGGCTATTCCGGAACATGCAATACAAGGTATAGTAAGGGGAGTAAAATTACAAGATATTGCTTATAAGGAGTTACTTAGATTAAGAGGGCAGGACTGGCATATTAAATCATTGGAGGAGTTAAAACAGGATAAGGTTATCCAGTCCTGGTTGTTACATCTCCAACTTGTTGAGAGATGGCATATAGATAAAAAGTTGGGATTAATGGTAGAAGATGTGAACTTGATAAAACAGATTAAAGATCAAAGCAGAGCCCATATTAGGAGAATATATAGTGTTTTGATAGAATTTGATGCGGAAACGGAATTGGTTAAAGATTGTATGATTAAATGGGCTCAAAACATTCAAGAACCAAAATTAAACCTTTGAACCCTTTTTTAAACCCATTCTTTACAGTTCAAGTGAGTTCGTGTCTTAAATTCCCTTTTAAAAATATTTTACAAAATATCTACCGTAAACCTAGGAGTTTTTAACAGAACGTACATAAGCTTAAACGTTGGTTTTACAACCTCTACACCATCATACCTACGATGAATGATAGACATTTGGTGGACATGTAGGGATGTTAAAGCTTTTTGGATTAAGATTTGGTGGAATGTTCAACAGATTTTTAAGAAAAAGATAAAATTTACAGCGCAGTTATTTTTATTGGGTATTATGGATAATTTGGATCAAAAAGAAATGACATTGATGTTGTATTGTATAACTGCAGCAAGGATATTAGTTGCTCAAAATTGGAAAAAAGAGATATTACCAACTATGGATGATTGGAGACAGAAAGTATCATATTTCGCAGAGATGGCAAAAATATCCGCGTACCTGAAGGATCATTCTCAGGAAAAATTTATTTCAACATGGAGAAGATGGATAGAATATATTCAGAGAAAGTATGAACTGAAAAATTATTATGTTGCTTTTGATTAAAAATTTAGAGAAAATTAGGTATATATTGATATAATTTATATATATATATATAAAAAACTTTTGTAATTTGAGGTTATTTTAGAGTCACAGTAATTTTGTACTAGTGTGTAATAATAATGAGTAGTTTTTGATTAGTATTGGATGATTCTGCATTTATTTCCTAGATTAGCTTTGGGAAGTCTTGGGGGGGGAGGGGGGAAAGGGTTAGGTTGGTTTATAGATTTAGATGTATATATATATGTATGATTTTCTAAGGAGGTGCCCGGTGATACCCCAACTGCACTGACGGGAAGGATGAGGGAGAAAGGGAAGTAGGAAAGAGGGAGGAAGGAGGAAGGAGGAGTGGTGGTAAGACAAGGAGGAGGAAGGTGTAGGTAAGTGACAGGGGGGTGCGGGAGGGGGACACCGGACATGTCCGTGAATGTACTGTTTGATGTTGATTTTTTTTCTGTTTGATATTGTGAAAAAGACTTATGCTTTTGTTTTTAATGAAAAATTAATAAAAAATTTATTTTTTAAAAAAAAAAATCACCACCTAATCCACCATCATTTTTTCATTAAAAAGACATTGAAAAACAATGAGCAGCTTCATGCCGTCCTCCAGGTCCAGCAGAAGATTAAGAATGATTAAGAACTATAACTGAGCAATCCCATATATATAAGCGGAAATGTGGGTAGACTACAGTTGCAGCTAACTGTAATAATAGTTTTGCAAGACAGGTGTGTATGCTTCAGTTCTTTCTTCTCCCCTCAAACGTAAGCAATTGTTTTATTCTCACTTTTGTTGAAACAGGAATGAAATTGGTCCAGGAATGAAATTGGTCTCTCCATTAATACCTGCAATATTCTGGGATGGTATAGAATATAATCACCTTTCCAAGTCTTTAAATCTGTCTGGCAGGCTAAGCATTAAATCAAATATTTTAGTCAGCAGTTCCGCTGGTGTAGCAAGCTGTATAGCTGATGGGTATCACAGCCTGGGTGGGGTGTGCCAGGACATGGTGGCACAATGGTTAGAATGCAGTATTGCAGGCTAAGTCTGCTCACAGCCAGGAGTTCAATACTGACGGGCTGAAGGATTGACCCGGTTGAATCAGCCTTCCATCCTTCCAAGGTCAGTAAAATGAAGACTCAGATTAATAGGGGCAATATGCTGATGTTATAAACTACTCAGAGAGTGCTGCAAAGCACTATTAAGTGATATATAAGTCTAAGTGCTATTGCTATTGTTGTCCATCTAACCAATACTTGGAGACAGAGAGAGAAAGAGAAGAGAGAAGGAAAGGAGACTAAAAGACTAGTCAAAATGAAATGAGTAACTGGAGAGAAAGGCTGGAAAGAATTGACATGTACAGAGCATTTGTCAGTTCCTGTATGGGAGAAGGGAAGAGAGGTACCGGGGAGCTTTCCTGGAAAAGGGGAAGTGAAGACCCAGAGGGACAAGAACTTCATGCAAGACCTAAGACTGGGAAGGAGAGACCAGCTGGATGTAGGGGGTGGCTTTACCCAAGACACTGGAGGGAATGGAGGGAGGGCAGCTGCCAGAAGAGAAGTCAGCTTTTTTTGGGGGGGGGCAACTGTGTGCGATCCTGAGAGAGGTTCATCCCACAACAGATAAACAGGAGATGTTCAAGTGAACTAGAGAAGGTCAAGTCATGCTGAGCACATACAGTAACTCCAGACTTTTTCTTTCTTTTCACAAGGGTTCTCTCTCCTCTCAAGAGAAAAGGGAATGAAGCAGGAGAAACAGAGCAGAGAGTTACTGGAAGGGAGACCTGGGAGAAATCCCAGCTCCAGATTGTGCTGTATAGCCCTGCTGTAAACACCTGTTGTAAATAACTGTAAATACATTAGTTAAAAGAATAAAAGCCTCAACTGTTATGTGTTTCTTTATTCATTGCCATTGTTGCAAAAGAATAAACTGGACCTCTCCTCTACTGGAAAAAGACCCTTTCACACTGTGACACTATTCTCAAACTTTTTTCATTCCCAGGGGACAATATTGACATGAATTTTGTTGTATCAATTGAAATATGGTAAAAACGTGTTCTTGTATTTGAAGGAAATCTTAACAGGCCTTTAGTTTGTGTTGGATGCCGTGATCATGCCCTCAGGAGTTGTATTCAACTTGATGCTGATTTGTCAAAACTTGATGTTGATGCAATTGTATTGAAGATATTGAATTAGTTTGCCATAACTACAGTTCAAACTTCTAAAAAAATTGCAAATATGTAACAACCAGTAAGTGTTATATCATAGTAAAACTACATGTTTTAGTGAATTTGCAGCTCTTATCTCTAAGGATGTAGTATTGCTGTATTACTGTTATCCTTCTCATCTTTTCTACTACCTTCTCCTATTGGTATATTATGATTATATTTCTTTGTTGTTTGTATTTATACTGGGAGCTTATGCATTGGAGAGAAATTTTTTGTATGTCCAATTACAATTGGCCAATAAAACATTC